>NC_081568.1:5163192-5211778 GCF_022355385.1 Mustela nigripes
GGTGTAGGGTTAGGTTGTGTACCTGAGACCTTTCTTGTTTCTTGAGATAGGCTTGTACCGCTATATATTTTCCTCTCAGGACTTCCTTTGTTGTGTCCCACAGATTTTGAACCGTTGTGTTTTCATTATCATTTGTTTCCATGATTTTTTTCAATTCTTCTTTAATTTCCCGGTTGACCCATTCATTCTTTAGAAGGATACTGTTTAGTCTCCATGTATTTGGGAAGAACCCATTATTATTTAAAATACATTTGAAGAAAACACAAATTTTCTTGGTTTCTTTTTCTCCCATACTAAGCTAACACATAAACCTCCCCATCTTTATGGAACAAAGCCTTCATCTTTTGGGGTTTTTTTTTGTTGTTGTTGTTGCTGTTGTTATTATTACTATGTCCAATAAGCCAACATATAGTACCTCACTGGTTATTGATGTAGTGTTCAATGATTCATTAGTTGCGTGTCACATGTAACATCATTAGTTGCAATGAACACTGGCTCATCACAACACATGCCCTTCTTAATGCCCATCACCCAGTTCCCCCATCCCCCCCGTACCCTCCCTTCTGTAACCTTCAGTTTGTTCCCCAGAGTCCAGAATCTCTTATGGTTTGTGTCCTTTCTGATTTCTTCTCATTCATTTTCCGTCTCTTCCCCTATGATCCTCTGTGTTATTCCTTATGTTCCACATGTGAGTGAAACCGTAGGATAATTGTCTTTCTCTGTTTGACTTATTTCACTCAGCTTAATCTCCTCCAGTTCCATTAGTGTCATTGTAAATGGTGGGTCTTCATCCTTTCCGATGGCTGAGTAATATTCTATTATATATATGAACTACATCTTCTTTAAGCCTTCCGTCTTTTAAGAATTTATAGTGGAGTCACTGTTTCTGGTTCATGCTTTAAATTCTTTATCATTAATTGTTCCAACAAATCACAAGGAAAGGCTCAGAGATGTTGTACTAGTTGTCCTAAATCACGGTGAGAAGATGGTGGATTGGAACCCAGATTTCCGTTATCCCAATGCCTAAGTTCTTTTCAGTTGCTTTGTTGTCTTGACTCTTTCTTTCATTCATTCTCCCTTCACTCTTTCCTTCACCCCCCTGAACCGCTATGCAGAAACCTAGCTTATCCTCAGTGCTCAGGGAGATTGGAGAGGACAGTAGAGAGGACCCCTTCCCCCCATTCTTGTCTCAAGTATCCTCACCTCCCGGTTGCAGCTTGGGGTGGGAGGAGCCTAAGAAACCCATGACAAGAAGTTGGGGAACTAAAGAAAATATAGCCCAAACTTGATATAACTCTTTGAATGAAAACCAGGGGAGCAGGAAGTTTACGAATGAGGTGCTCTTAGACATCCGTGTTTGAACAACTGTTGTCTTTTCTGCTCTGTTCGCCTTTTTCCATCTTCAGGGAAAACCTAACACTTGTCAAGGTAGGACCTGGCTCACTTACCCTGGCACCAGCATTGAGAGGTACAGGCAGGCACTGCTGTGAGGGGTGGGGGTTGCTGGATAAAAGTCATTAATTTGGAATTTTAAGAAGGTAGTGAAAGAATTTGTTAAGAGCAATCTTGATCCAGTGTTTAGCACGCTGCATCAAACTCTTGAACGTTACCTGTGGTGAGCAGAGTAATCCCCCTGCTAAAGACATCCACGTCCTCCTGCTGTTTCCTCAAAGGTTAAAACAGAAGTAAAAAAGAAAAAAAAAAAAAAAAAACCCTCAGGATCCAGATTCCAGAGTATAGCCCTCCTAATACACGATTTCTTCCTTATGACATTTTATGCCATCATTTATGTTCTCTCGTTCCGCCTGCCTTCCCAAATAAAGCCTGAGCTCTTTAAGGGAAAGTCTGTCTTATTCATATTCATGCATCACATAGAGCTCAAGACAAATACTGAATTAATAGGCACATGGATTGATTGTAAAAGGACAGCAGATTGCAAGAATTGACAGGAGAACTGGCTTTTTGGAAAGAATTGTCTTTGAACAAATGTAGACCTGCCTATGTTTTTAATGAAATAAATGAAACTCCATAAAAATACCATGCTAAAACTATCAGAGAAACACTGTGAACCCCTGAAAACTCATTTTAAATTTTATTTTATTTTCTCAGTGTTCTAAGATTCATTGTTTATGCACCACACCCAGTGCTCCATGCAATCCGTGCCCTCCTGAATACCCACCAGCAAGCTCTCCCTACCCCCACCTCCCTCCCCTCCAAAACCCTCAGTTTGTTTCTCAGAGTCCACAGTCTCTCATGGCTCATCTTCCCCTCCAATTTTCCCCATTTCACTTTTCCTTTCTTTCTCCTAATGTCCTCCATGTTATTCCTTATGCTCCACAAGTAAGTGAAACCATATGATAAGCAGAGTACTCTCTGCTTGACTTATTTCACTCAGCATAATCTCCTCCATATTGATAGAAAAGTTGGGGATTCATCCTTTCTGATGGAGGCATAATACTCTATAGTGTATATGGACCACATCTGCCTTATCCATTCGTCCGTTGAAGGGCATCTTGGTTCTTTCCACAGTTTGGCGATTGTGGCCATCGCTGCTATGAACATTGGGGTACAGTTGGCCCTTCTTTTCACTACATCGGTATCTTTGGCGTGGATATCTAATAGTGCAATGGCAGGGTCATAGGGTATCTCTATCTTTTTTTAAAGATTTTATTTATTTATTTGACAGAGATCACAAGTAGGCAGAGAGGCAGGCAGAGAGAGAGGGGAGAGGGGAGAGGATCCCCGCTGAGCAGAGAGCCCAGTGCGGGGCTGGATCCCAGGACCCCGAGATCATGACATGAGCTGAAGGCAGAGGCTTAACCCACTGAGCCACCTAGGCACCCCTGGTAGCTCTATTTTTAACTTCTTAAGGAATCTTCACACTGTTTTCCAAAGTGGCTGCACCAACCTGACAAAATCCAGCATCCGTTCCTGATTAAAACACTTCAAAGTATAGGGATAGAGGGAACATTCCTTAACTTCATAAAATCTATCTATGAAAACCCATAGTGAATATCATCTTCAATGGGGTAAAGCTGACAGCCTTCCCTTTGAGATCAGGAACATGACAAGAATGCCCACTCTCGCTACTGTTGTTCAACATAGTACTAGAAGTCCTAGCAACAGCAATCAGACAGCAAAGAAAAATAAAAGGTATCCAAATTGGCAATGAAGAAATCAAACTCTCTGTCTTTGCAGATGACATGATACTTTATATGGAAAACCCAAAAGACTCCATCCCCAAACTACTAGAAATCATACAGCAATTCAGTACTGTGAAAACTCATTTTTATATGCTTTTTTAACCCCTCATGCGGACCATCCTTAAAAAACCGAGGGAATATTCTTTTGATGGCATTCTAAGAGTCCAAAAAGACTGGGAAATCCAAGGTTTAACTGAGGGATAATGCAAAGCAGCATCCCCATAGTCTTTTGCTGCCACCTATGAAAACATTTCTACCCCACATTAAATAATTCTCTATTTCTATCCACTGAATTGGGGTTTTTGTTTCCACATGTGGCTTCTGGGATGGTCAGCAGCATGTGGTGGATGTGAGTGCTGTCAGCAGGCAATCCCATCATCCTCTGTCCTTTCTGGCTCTGCTCCACTCCCAGGATCACTGGTTTCCACACTGGGCTGCATTTCCCCCCATGCAGCTGGCTCCTGACCTCATTCAGTCCATGGAGGGAAACAAGGAATGGGAAGAACAGTACAGCTGGGGTATTTCTTTCTTTCTATTTTTTTTTTTTAAGATTTTATTTATTTATTTGTCAGAGAGAGAGGGAGAGAGAGCAAGCACAGGCGGACAGAATGGCAGGCAGAGGCAGAGGGAGAAGCAGGCTCCCCGCCAAGCAAGGAGCCCGATGTGGGACTCGATCCCAGGACGCTGGGATCATGACCCAAGCTGAAGGCAGCTGCTTAACCAACTGAGCCACCCAGGCATCCCAAGCTTGGGTATTTCTCACCCTCTGTCTCAGCCCATGCCCAGCAGACAGGCCTGGGCACATGTCTCCTGTCCTCAGCCTCCTGGACCATCACCTCCCCAGGCTGTCCACTGTCTGCTGTTGCCAATCTCTGCCTCCCCCCACCCCCACAGTCTTCTGCTAGCTTCCTGACTTCCTCCATCATCGGCTTACCAATCTCCTGAATTAAAGTCTTTCTGTCGCACATATTTAGAGTGGTTCTTACTTTCCTGGTTGGACACTAACAAAGACAGCAGCCATAATTCCCCAAAGAAAAGAAGATAGAATGAGGTTGACAAAGAGCTCTAATGGATACATTTCATTACAGGTTGTGTCATTTCTTCCATCTTAAAAGTGAGGAAAGAGGGACTCCTGGGTGGTGGCTCAGTCAGTAAATGTCTGACTCTTGATCTCAGGTCAAGTCTTTTTTTTTTTTTTTTTTAATTCAATTAGCCAAGATATAGTACATCATTAGTTTTTGGTGTACTGCTCAATGATTCATCTGTTGTGTACAAGACCCAGTGCTCATCACATCACATGCCCTCCTTAAAGCTCACCACTCCATTATCCAATCCCCCCACCCTTCTCCCCTCCAGCAACCCCCAGTTTGCTTCTCATGGTTTGTCTCCCTCTCTGATTTCTTCCCATTCAGTTTTCCCTCCCTCCCCCTGAGGTCCTCAGCACTGTTTCTTATGTTCCACATATGAGTGAAACCATATGATAATTGTCTTTCTCTGATTGACGTATTTCACTTATATAATATCTCCAGTTCCATCAGTGTAATGGTAGGTGTTCTGTCAGTGTAAATGGTAGGTGTTCATACTTTCTCATGGTGGAGTAATATTCCACTGTATGTGTGTATATATAGATAGATAGATAGATATAGCTATATATAGATATAGAAATATAGGTATATCTATATACAGATATATCTTAATATATGTCTTTATCCATTCATCTGTTGAAGGACATTTCGACTTCTTCCAAAGTTTGGTTATTGTGGACGTTGCTGCTACATTGTGAACACTGGGGTGCAGGTGCCTCTTCCTTTTCACTACATCCACATCTTTGGGGTAAATACCCAGTAGTACAATTTCTGGGTTCTAGGAGTGCTCTATTTTTAACTTCCTGAGGAACCTCTACATGGTTTTTCAAAGCGGCTCTACCAGCTTGCATTCTTACCAACAGTGTAAGAGGTTTCCCTTTTCTCCACATCCTTGTCAACATTTTATTGTTTCCGGTCTTGTTATTTCAGCCATTCTGGCTGGTGTAACGTGGTATTTCATTGCGGTTTTGATTTGTATTTCCTTGATGCCAACTGATATGGAAAAATTTTTTGATGTGTCTATTGGCCATTTGTGAGTCTTCTTTGGAGAAGTGTCTGTTCATGTCTTCTGCCCATTTCTTGACTGGATTATTTTCCATCTCAGGGTGGTGAGTTGAAGCCCTGCATTTGGGTGAGTAACATTCCATTGTACACCGGGAGGAGGCTACTTAAAATTTTTTTTTTCTTTAAATAAATAAGATTTTAAAAAGATAGTAAGCAACTTGTTAAAAGTGACATGACCAGTTTTTGGTGGGGCCGGCAACGGAGCACACAGTGCGATTTTCTCAGTAATGATGTGAATGTATTAGGGAAAGAGATGGGAGTGTTGTAAGAAAAAACAGGAAGTGGAAAGGCAAGGGAAATGTTTGCTCTTGCTCGTGCTTCAGATCTCACTTTTGCTGTTAATACAACCTCTTTTGAGGTAAGCACCACTTGCACAGTAGAGATGAACACGCTGGCTTGGAGAGATTGGTTCTGTACCCAAAGTCACCCCACTACTATGGGACAGAACTAACAAAGAGGTTGGCTCTGCTCTGATTTCCACTGAGGCATGGATTTTGCACTTTGTGAAGATTTATCTCCCTGATTTGTAGAAATACAGATTCAATGTAAGGACATTTCCCTCCATGAGATTTTTCATCTGATTAGTCATTCTTGTGGGCTGCGATGTGGGACACTGTTTCAATTCTCCCCTTCTATGGGCTATATGTGTTTTTCAACTCATTCATTCACTGAATCTATCCTGAGTCCATTGTATGGGGTCTTAGAGTGCAAGAGCAGACAAGGCCGTTCAAGACAGAGGTCTCCGTGGGTTAAATAATCTTAGATTAATGTCAGCTGGGGATAACAATGGTCAATCAGGGTCTTTAATGCCACTGTACTTGTGTGTTGGTACATTATTTAGCAAAAACAAACAAACAAATAAAAACAAAACAAAACCCCCAAACCAAACCAAACCAAACAACAATCCCTCCCCACCCCGAAAAAAACACTACTTCACTGGGTTGATAAAATTTGGTGAAGAATTTTCTTATTACCTGTTTCTTTGTTGTGCATAATGCTGAAAGCAGTTATCTTCATGATGTGATTTTTTTTTAAACCACTTTATTGAGGTATGATTGACACGTGCAAAGCTGTACATGTTTAATGCATACAACCTGATGAGTCTGGGTAAAAACCCATGAAATCATCACCACCATTGGGGCCACAAACATATCCATCACTCCCCAAGTTTCTTCCCACTCTACGTATTATAATATTTTTTAATGTGTAGTAGGAAGCATAAGGTCTCCCTTTTTAGAAAACATTAAGTGAATAACACACACAGTAATCTAAAGGCTATACTGCATGGTCGATGGTCACAGAGTACAGTTTTCATTACACAACATGAAGAACTTCCAGAGATCAGCTCTACAGCATGATGGGATTTCCAACATGGTAATAAAGCCTACCCCAACCACAATCTCCTTCTCTCTCTCTCTCTCATTTCCTCTAAGGAGCATAGTGGCAGGGATATGACCGTCGGGCACTAATTCCACTAAATTCTCTAATTTCCCAGCCTATACTCTTAAAATACAAATTCTGGGGTGATTAGCCTGCTGGGTTACCAACTCACCAACATGGTTCTTTTCTATACCCTTCAGTTTATGGCAGCAAATGTCAAAAGAGTCCAAATACATTGACTGCTCGAGAACAAAGGGGGTTATAAATAGGGAGGAAAAGACAAAGAAATACTTTTTTTTTTTTTTTAAGTAGGGTTCAGGGGCACCTGGGTGGCTTAGTCAGTTAGGCTCTGACTTTTGGTTGTGGCTAAGGTCTGACCTCAGGGCTGTGGGATGGAGCAGCAGGCTCTGTGCACAGGGGAATCTGCTTGAGAGTCTCTCCTGTTCCCTCCACCCCTTCCCCCTGCAATGCTCTCTCTCTCTCTCTCTCTCTCTAAAGAAAAGTAAAAAAGAAAAATAAAAGTAAAAAAGAAAAAGTAGGGTTCATTGGCTCGAACTTGAAACTGAGAGGTCGTAAACTCATCTCTCCCTCATCTGCCTCCACCTCACACTCTACATAGACAAGGAGAGTGAAATGAAAACACTCATGTGACTCCTTTTTCCCCATTTGTCACACAGCCTCATAAACAGTCCCTACCCACCAGGAGCTACTGTCTATCACAGGCAGGAGAGAATGAGGCAGCCCTTGCAAGGTTCATCATTGAATGAACAATTAGGTGGAGCCCTCCACACTCTGCTTCATCTGGTGATTTTGATAAGACATTGATTTTATTGATTTTTTAATATTTTTATTGTATGTAAAAGTAAAAAAGAAACGATGTTTGGGCATACGATGAGGCAGTAAACACAGACAATGATCAATCCAGGCAGTGGATAAGGGTATAACTATTATTCCAGATCAAACAGATCAGCAAGGTCACACACCCATGGAGAGATTAATCGGTAAGATCAATGCAAAACTCTGCAGGTGAAAAAAGCTGTCAATACCATTCCAGAGGCATTTCCACAGACTTTTCTTTTGAAACACCCACTGTTTATTGAAGGAACAGAATTCATCTGCCTTTCTGCATGCTGTGACAGAGAAAGATGACGTTGTAGGAAGTCTAGAAATATTAGTTCAAAGAGTATGTACTGGGGAGAATCTTTGTCCATGGAAGTCGCTGTAGACCTTTGCATCTTAAGATTTTTAGTTAGAAATGGCAATATGGGAAGAATGAATTATTTTACTTAGATGATTAGAGTCTACAGCTGTGTGCGTATGAATATATAATTATAACATTAGATGTGTGTGCAAAGGAAATATTATTTGTAATTGTTACCATAATTATTTATTTCAATGCCTTCTGTTAACTCATCTGAGATGAAGGATGTGAAACCCCTGGAACTCTTCAATGTCATGTCAATTCATGAGACTCACTGGTCAATTTCAGATGAAGTACGCAGTGGTGATGAGCAAAGAAAACTTCCAGAATTCCAGTCAGGACTGAGTCTTTTTAGAACAGGAGCTTGGGGAGAAGTCACCCCTGGTTGCCCATAAGGCAGATCTCCCTTCCAAGCATGATTCATTAATCTCAGCTGGTTGTTATATTTGTGTTAATATTTAAATATTAGTAGTATTCCCACGAAAAATCTGGGTATTTATCTCCTATTGAAAAGCTAGTTTTGGCCACAGGTACTCTCATGTTTCTATGTGGTCATTACTGGCTCTAGCCAAGCAGTCTCATTTTGCTGTGGTCCCCAACCTGCCCCTTGTGATTCCCTTAACTACCTGTTCCTCTAGGAATGTAAATCTGTGACCCTTTGCGTAGGGATTGGACTTCAACGCTGCAAGTTTAAAAACTTTAACAAAATTCATAAAAAGTTGGACCAAGCACAAAACATCTATATCTCAGCATCCAGAGAGCCTACCTGGTAAATAAAATGCCCGTTTGTTAACTTGCCATGGCAATATTGACCAAATTATCTTTGTCAAAGGATATGTGTGTTCTGTCCCAAGCACACATGTCAATAAGAGAATCAAGCTGACAATTTTGGTGAGCTCAAAATGCAGTGCTCAGATCATCGTAAAGACAAACTGTTATATTGGGATGTACCATCTCCCTGCAAAATACAAGAAAGGACGTTTGTCTCTTTGTGCTGTATGCTCAGGAAGTGGATTTCAAGATACCTTAGCACTACCAAGATCTATGAAGATGGCTTTTAAAAAGGGGGGTGGGTCACTGTCCTTCTGTTCCCCAACCACCACTGTCACCAACACACAGTGCACACTTAGAGCACTTCTCTATTTACACATATTCCATGTGAATTGGCTGTCTGTGTGAGGGGAGAGAGTCTACTTAAACCTGAATTCATCAGGAATCTGGAAGACCACATGATCAGACATTTTTTTTCTTCCAGCTTAATTGAACTAGAATTTACATATGACATCACATTAGGTTGAAGACATACAGTGTGTTGACTGGATACATTGATATATTGCAAAATGATGACCGCTATAGCATGGGCTGGCACTTACATCATGACCCATAGTTACCCTTTCTTTTTTATGGTGAGAACATTTGAGATCTACCCTCCTAGAAACCGTTCAGCACATCATACAGTATTATCAACTGTAAACACCACGCTGCACGTTGGATCCCCAGAATGTATTCATCCTCACTGGGAGTTCGTGCTGTTTGACCACCACCTCCCCTTTCCTCCCTTACCTTAATCCTTGGTAACCACTGATCTGTTTTATGTTTCCATGAGTCTGGCTTTTTAAGATCCCCATGTGGGTGACGTCATATGATATTTGTTGTTCTCCACTCTTCTTGACATTGCTGAAGACATATCATCAGTTGAGAAGGGGTTTTCTGTGCCATAAGATGGATTGCACCATTATACCCCAGCTGTGCTTCCCAAGAACACTCCCTTGGACTCCTGATGGAGATTTGATAAACATCTCCGTCCCATCGGTTACACATAGAAATGTTCTCTTAGAGCAGAATGCTCTGCGGATAACTGGGCCTGCATTTTAAATACTGGTTCCTGCCATGAGTGTTTCAGAGAGTGACCATTTCTTAAATCTCTTGCATCTTAGGGATTATATACATATTCTAGAATATTTATTTGCAGAATGTGCAGAGTTCAATAAGATCATCTTTAAGAGGAGAAAAGCTGCTTTCCACCAGGTGGAAGGGTTAACTTGGTATCTTTTCCACAATTTGGTTTATGTCTTGCACCAAGAAATTTATAGGAATTTACTGAATTATGAAGCTAGTGGTTACTTTTAACACACTCAAAGGAAGAAATCCTAAATTTTAAAATGTAAACATGTTTATTTGTACATATAATCAATATGTTTATGTGTATATATTTATATATGTATAAATCTTACATATTTAGATTAATTTATTTTTTGGAGAGAAAGAGCATGGGAGTGGGAGGAGGTGCAGAGGGAGAGAGAGAATTCTCAGACTCCCTGCGAAGTGTGGAGCCTGATACAGGGCTGGATCCCACAACCCCGAGATCATGAGGAAATCAAGACTTGGACGCCAAACGGACTGAACCACCCAAGCCCCCCTCTACTTATTTCTTAATGAGAAAATGACGCACTTTGTGCGCTTTTATTCAAGGTGGTGGTTTGCTGCTGGCAGTAGTAGTAGTGGTGACAAAGGCACTGACATTTCTCAGCCTTTTCAAGGCCTCGGAGAGCAACAGCATGACCTTTAGAAGGGAAGCTGATTCCAGGGTAGCATAAGTAAGGCTCACATCGTCATCTTTCAGATTCGGCCACGTTCGGCTTTTCCTCTGAAAGGTTTTTCAGCTTGTAGTTCTTTTAACCCCTTCAATATCATTCTCTCCCAAACCGTGCATTTGTCTCCATTGCTGTGTCAATGAGGGGGAACTTTGGCAAAAGAAGTACCTGGGGTATCCAAAGGATGCTCCTGGAGCTTCTTTTAAGAATTGAGCAATTATTCACAACATTTTGCCTATAGTATATAGAATGACAGTCAACCTGCTTCAGTATGAGTTCCTGTAAACTAGATACTAAGTAATTTAAATACCTCTTATTCTATGTACTATCAAAAGTTAATACATTTCACACAATAGATAATGACATTCAAATGAATTTTGAAAATTAATATTAATTATTATTTTTTTAAGTTTTTTTTCTTTATCAGAAAAAGAGAGAGAGAGAGCATGAGCACAAGCAGGGGAAGGCCAGAGGGAGCAACAGCCCTCTTCTGAGCAGGAAACCCAGGGCAAGGCTCAATCCCAGGATGCCAGGATCATGCCCTGAGCTAAAGGCACACCCAGGGGTGCCAGAATTAATATTAATTATATAAGTTCATGTTAAAAAGTTTGTTTTCCTCAGACACATTGATTTTCCATTAGCATACCTATTCTCATCAACATCAAACTCATTAGAAGAATGAAGTGTAGCACAGTTGAAGAATTACACCTCAGTCTTTTAAGATATTTTTCCTAATAAAAGTGTCTTTTTTACTATCCACTTTTTAGCAAGGGGAAACAAGTTACTTTTTGAGGTCAAAATGAGAGTTTTTATCCCAAACATATACAGAATCCAAGATATTAATAAAATCGAAGTGACTAAAAGAAGATATTCCCTTCAACCTCACTGAGGAATGTCAGGTAAGAGCCAAAGAGAGTGCTGTTGAAATAACACAAGAACAGCGAGGCTTCCAACAGCTTCATGTTGCCTCACCAGAGGAACTTGGAAACTGGAGGAAAAATGCGAAGTGCATCTCCAACTGCCTTCTCTGGTTTCTTCCTGGCCATTCTTTTGGTTTATTTAACATTGTTTGCTTTAAAAAAAAAAAAAAAAAAAAGTCTAGGGAACAGAGATGTGGAGACTTTCTCTTCTAAAAGCCACCCCCTGATTCCTTTCAGCTGTTATGCTCCAGACTTGTATTTTCCTTGAGGGAATCCTTGGCGTTTTTTTTGCTAAAATTCCAAAGGATTCAGAGAAAAGCAATATATATGCTGAAAAGTATTTGTTCGGATAAGAGTCGGGGTTTAAGCAAATGATCCATGTTAATATTAGAAAATCCATTCTATTCAGCCACTCTATGTATTTGCACATACAGATTCTTCTAGATGTGTCTAAAGTGGACTAAGTCTTGTGGAAAGCCTTTGTGAAGCTGGTATTTAACTCAGGGATATTAATAAATCAACACCCAGAATCATCAGCCGGACCAAAAGCTTTGGCTTTTTAAGAAAAAAGACTTAGCGTAATCCAAGTCAGCTTTTCTGTCAGGATGTGTCCGCACAGCATGTGACAGACTTGGAAGTAAGTTTCAAACGTTGTGCCTTTGTTCAGTGGGATTTAGGAATGTTTGAATTACTCTGTGCATTGGGGAAATCAAGTATGATAACTCAGTTGGATACTGCTGGGATTGAAAAAGATAATCCTCTACCAGTATCGGATCCAAATGGAAAATGTGCTAGACATGAATGTAGATAAGACGAGGAGTTTTATTTGAGTTCATGTCTATCCATTTCTAAATTGACCTACCAACCGTACTGTCACTTCTAAAGGGGGAGAAAATGGGAGTGTGCTGGGAATGTTGGGATCAAGTGGATCTCCTGAGCGAAAGGAGAAGTGGTCTATTTTCTCTTCTTGAGTGCAGCAGAGGAAGACCTTGTGGCAGGGACAGACTCCCAATCCCCCTGGTTCATTCCGTTAGCCTTGTACATCACTGCTAGAGTAAAGGGACACATATGTTCTGGTCACCTGAGAGATCAATCGTGTGTAGACCTGAGAGATCAATCGTGTGTAGACCCCTGAGATATGCACAGCATCGGAGGCTATGATCACAGCATCCAGAGAGCAGTCGGGAGCATTCTCTGGTGTCCCTGTGGCCAGGACATGTTACTGGGTTTGTTGGGAGAACACCGGTCAGCGACCAGTAGATGAGCTGTGTCAGGAGGAGTGTTCAAGGTAAAGAATGGTGGATTGTGTCACTGGATTTTGGATGATCTAATACCCACCCCCCCTGGAAGTACAAACCCTTCTTCTATCAGTAACGCGTGGGTAGTCAGTTATGCCGCCATCTTCTTGGGTGACATTCGTGGGTTAAGTCTTGAGGGGAGAATATGACTTATCCGAGAGAGAAGTGGGTGTAATGACAGTTCAGGCAGCAGAATCAGCAGGTCCTGGGAGAGGAAGTGTCTCACCTGCTGTCATGGTGCGGGTTTGTCCATCAAAGACTTTCCTCATTCTTTCTTTCCTTCAGATATCTTGTCTTCTTCCTTCTACTTAACAACAACAACAAAAGGTAACAACTTTGTCCATATAGAATTTAAGTTTTGCTTTTTTTTTTTTTTAAATAGAGCCTTAGAAACATTTATTTTGTCACCAAGAAAATCACTTATAATTATCTTAAAGTTACTGATGTTGCCATATTTCAGAGTTTGGGGTTTGGAGTTAGAAAGATCTCAGTGTGATTCTTAACTCTGCCATTTACAGGCAAGGACCGCAGAAAAACCATTTCCCCCACCCTTCTTCTCATCCTCCTCTTTCCCCCTCTTAAGGGGAAAATATTCTCTCAAAATATTCTTTAAGAATATCTTATTTCTTGGGGTACCTGGGAGGCTCAGTGGGTTAAGCCTCTGCCTTCGGCTCAGGACATGATCTCGGGGTCCTGGGATCGAGCCCCGCATCGGGCTCTCTGCTCCGCGGGGAGCCTGCTTCCTCCTCTCTCTCTCTGCCTACTTGTCATCTCTCTCTGTCAAATAAATAAATACAATCTATTTAAAAAAAGAATATTTTACTTCTATCTTTTAGGAAATTTCAATTATACAATACGGTGTTATCAGCTATAGTCCTTGTTAATAGAAATGCATTGTTAGTGGAAATATAAGACAGTATAGCCCTTTGGAAAATAGTTTGGTTGTATCTTAAAAAGTTGAATATAAATTTACCATATGACTTAGTATTTTGACTCCTAGCTTACCTACCCCAAAGTAATGAAAACATATGTTCACACCAAGACTTCCATGTTAATGTTTATAGCAACATCATTAATAATAAACAAAACGTAGAAAGATCCAGAAGTCCACTGACTGGTGCATGGATGATTTACCCGTGCAATGGGATGGCAGTCAGGAACACAAGGAAACGAAATACTTACACATGTCAGGATATGGATGAACCTGAAAAACACGACATCAAATAAAAGAAGCCAGACACAGAAGACCACATTTTGTATGATTATTTTTAAATGAAATGTCCAAAAACCACAAATCTACAGGGACAGAAATTGCTTTGTTGAGTGCCAAAGGAGGAAGGAACAAGGGGTTAACTACCAGTAGGCATGAGGCGTGTAGTTAGAGCAATGGAAATGTTCTAAAACTGGTTTACGCCATCCGTCGTCCACCTTGGAAAATTCACTAAAAGTGATCAACTGTAATTTAAAACAGGTGAATTTCACAGTCTGAAAATCATACCTCGATAACACTGTTTTAAGAAGTTAATATAATCTGGGCACCTGGGAGGCCCAAAGGTTGAGCATCTGACTCTTGATTTTGGCTCAGGTCATGATCTCAGGGTCATGAGATCAAGCCCCCTGTCTGCCTGTGTTCAGTCAGGATACTGCTTCAGATTTTCTCTCTCTCTGCCTCTCCTCCACTACACTGTCCCTATCGCAAAACAAATGGATAAATCTTAAAAGAAAAAAAAAAAAAAAGCCAATGCAATCAATTGAAACTATCAAATCCTATGAGTAAATTCACTGTAAAGATTAGGTAAAAGATTGATATACAAAAATCAATAGTTTTTTAATAAATCAGTAATCACCAATTAGAACCTTTAGTGGGAAAAAAGGCCCCAATCTCAAGAGCAGCAAGTACTTTCTGCTTCAGTTTCGTCACCTATAAACAGAATGATTGTATCTGCCTTGTAAAGCTGTGAGGGTTACATGAAGTAAAATTTGCCAAGTGTGAGGAACAACGTCTGCCGTATTAGTGAGAGCCCGTAATGTTATAAAATGTTCATATTCATCCACAAGATATATAAGTGTGAATATTTATTATAGCATTTCCCAGAAGGGAAAAATTACTCAACATTTATTAATTTAAGAATGATTATATAAATAATGCTGTTATCATGAGTTCTATATAGTTCTTTTTAAAGAATGACATAGATCTCTATGTTTTACCCTGAAAAAGATCTCGGAGATATATTATTAATTGGAAACCACAAATTACAGAATGACAGAAATGGGATGATTCTATTTAAGTTAAAAACATGTTGTGTGTAAAACAAAGAAAAAAAGAGACAGACCAAAAGGCAGACTCTTGACTACAGAAAACACAGTGATGGTCCCTGGAGGGAGGTGGTTAGGGGGGTTGGGGAAAAGTGAGGAGGGTGAGCAGTGTCCTTGTCCGAGGGAGCACTGAGTGATGTTTAGAATTGCTGAATCCATGTATCGTAACGCCTGAAATAATACGACATTGTCTGTGAACTGCCCTGGAATAGCACACATGCCACATGTGTATGCATGATAAATCAGTAAAGCGATGAATTCTGAAATGATACCAACTAATCTGGACTGTTGGGGAAGAGTTGGGGAGGGGTTTTAACTTTTTATTTTGCATGTGTGTGTTGAGTAACTCTTTAAACCTAGGACTATATTCAGTGAGTGCGTATGATCAAACTGGACAGGGGAACAAACGGGCATTCCCGCCCACCTCAACGAGCAGGGTGCCGCGACCGAATGGGCCTTGGTATACAAAGAACCGCACAGAGAGCACAAGACGTCTTCCGATGTGTTCAGTGGGTCTTGTGAGTGATGGCCCATACACTTCTAGGAGCTGACAAGATGGAATCTTGCCTCACGGGTGAATTTCAGAGCCACAAAGAACAGACATCAGACACATTTGGGGAACCCAAAGCTGCGGGGATATTTGTCTGTTTTGTATTTTCCCAAATCAAGTAAAACCATTCCTTTCAGCTTGAGTTGCAAAGATGACTTTTGTTCAGAAACTGGAAAATGAGATTCATATTAGAAGAACACAGCTGTCAAGAACTTGCTTATTATACAGAGTTGTCCAGAGTTAAATAGAATATTCTTGTTCTCATATGGGGTGGTCTGGAAAGGGAGAATCTAAGAGATACGCAGATATCAACAAAAGCCCAGCTTCCATTTCTCTGGCTTTGATCTAATTTGAAATGTTCTGAGTGGTAGAACTCCTATCCGTCCTCCTGAGAGCCTTTCTATTAATCAAATATTTCCTATAATCAGGAAACATTTCCTGAAATTCAGTCTAAATTTTTATCTTTCCTATGGCATTACGTAATTTAGTTAATTACATTACCCTATTAGCAGATCATAAACGATACTTATCTGGTTACCCATTTAGTTGTTGTTGTATTGTGACCATGCGGACCTATGGCTAATGAGAAACAAAGTGACCACCGCTTTCAAAATGGAAGACACAGAGGAGCAGATAAACAGAAGACGGAGTTCGGTATGATTATGCGCCTCAACAAAACCCCACCCAGATCTATGCATGAAGAGGACACACATCTGACCAGAAAAGTTCTGCCTCAACAAGCAAACTCTTTGGTTACTTATTTCTGTTCGCCCGAACTCCTCCTGCTGGTTATTAGTAACTGCTAGAGGGGAAGAACAAAGAGAAAATAAGAAGCATCCGTTTTAAGACCCTGAAACCAATAGCAAAAAATTCATTTCCTATTGCTTGCACGTCATACTAACCTTAAGTTTGCTCAGACATGAATGAAAAGTTAGCCTCTGAAAAGGCAGAGAAAAGCTACAATTCTCTCATTATGCTGCACAGGAAGAAAAAGGCCCCAAGGTTATGAGTCACATGGACTGTTCTGGGAGCAGGTGCCTGCAGCAACTGTTTTCCAGTTGGTGGATGATAAAAGCAGGAGATGGGAAAATCAATACTTTGGGCCAGTACTGGTTACAGTTCATTAAGACAGCAAGTTCGGGACAAGGGAAGGAAAAATATGCTTGGCCTCTGAAACATCCAAATCAAGATTCCCCAGACTCCTTCCTTCTCTCCTGAGTCACCGAGCCTCTTTAGTCTTTGACCCCCAACAACGGGAGAGGTAGCATCACTTAATGGGCTTCTGGGCGTCTTTCACTTGATGAACCAATAAAAAGTCATACTGAGAAATCCTAAAAACCCAACATGCCCCATGAGGTCACAGCTGCACAACCATGGGATCCCAACATGCCTCATGAGGTCACAACTGCACCACCATGAGATCCCACCCACGTTCCCTTCTCTCCTCCACAATTCAACATGCTCCTTGAACTTCATAAAAATCATGGGGAATGCAAGGACACGTGGTTGGCTCAGTCAGATGTTTAACTGACTCTTGATTTCGGCTCAGATCATGATGTCAGGATCGTGAGATCGAGCCCCGCGTCAGGCTCCATGCTCGGTGTGGAGCTTGCTTAAGATTCTCTCTCTCCCGCTTCCCTTCTCTCTCTAAAAAAAGAAAATCATGGTGAGTGCATTTTTAAAACTACTTGAATACATGTTTTTTAATGTTATTAATTCACAAATTCAGAGAAAGTGACTTAACTCATGAGGTGCCATGAGTCAAAAAGCAGAACTCTTGGGTGGGCAGACCTCTATCAGATTCTGTTATAGAGAAATAGAGAATCTGGGACCACAGTGTCCCGGACAGTGTTTGGTGTTAAAAACAGAGGCCAGCAAACACAGAGGATGCCGGCCCTCAAAGCACTTCTGTGACGTGTATGCGAGTGTTGAGAACCGCATCGGAGATTTCGTGTGCGGGGGACTCCATCTTAAAAGGAAAGCCCAGGGCGACTTTGTATTTCCCTTTGTAATCAGCATTAAAGACATTTAAGAAGTATTAAATCGAGGTAGCTTTATTTAATGCTCAAGTCAGTCTAATCTCCTACCTGTCCACCTCCCACTGCCTTCTTCCAGCACATCCACTAGTAAGGATAATTCCTTTTAAATTAATTCCTCTGTGGGCACCATTTCTTTCCTTGATACCAATGCATCCTGCTCTGTGAGCTCTTAGACTCGAGAGCATTGTAATCAACGAAGGTACAATCAGCTCCACCCAGTGCAGAAATCGGATTATGTAGTGTGGGGGGGAGACTCTGCTCCCCTGAGCTGTGCTCTAGGAGCAAACTCAACAATGGGGACCCTTCTCTCATGTCCAGCCAGGGTATTTGTGGAGCCCGGAGAGGTTGGGACCTCGATTTGGGAGAGTCTGAGTAGAACTTCCCTGGGAGGGTGGGTCCGGGAGCCACCAGAGGGTTCTCCTGAGTGGCTGGGGTGCCTGTGGGAACAGAACACTTCTAGAGGGATCGCGACGCTGGGTCTGGAGGAACCACCCTTCCAGAGATCTCTTGTGGGCCATCTGCAGAATGTCCCAGTGTCAAATTCCTGTCTCCTACTGTCTTTATTCTGTGGCCCGGCCCTACCCTGGGGGACACCTTTCCTGGGGTCCTGTAATCTTAAGTGAAGGACAGTCAGTAACGCATATGTGCGGTGCCTTTCCGGAGTGGATATTTCTAGATTCTGTCTCCACAGCTTGTGACCCTCCATCTTACAGGGCTTATTCCAGGGGCCTCTGAGTCTCTGATCTCTTGGTGGCACCATCATCACCAGGGAAGCATTTCCTAAGGTCCTCTTGCCCAACACAGTCTTTACTTTTTCTTAGAGAAGAAATCACTGTTACATGATTTGATGAGCAGAACTTTCATCCGTGTCTTATAAGAGCGTGGTCTCACACTTTTATAAGAAAACATCAAAGAAGCTCCCAACAAAGGCCAACACTGGGCCTTACAAAAGCAGAGCAGAATCACGTTCTCCCTAGATGAGAACAACTCTGTTGTTAGAGACCACCCTTTTCCCCTGGTCATTCTCCCCCGGATCTTCTATCTGCTTCTCATCCACAACCCTCCATCCCGTTTCCTTGTTCCACCCGTCAGGGGGTGGCAGGGGCCAGCTGCATCCGTAAAAATGTCACACACGTCTCGAACAGAATCTTTCCTAGCTTAGCCCTCAGAGTTCCCAGAATACTCAAAAAAAGTGGAAGTCCAGCCCAACCTGATGATTTTGGAAAACCCAATTAAAAAATAAACTGTGATCTGGAGAAAGATGAAATGTATCCAGCAAACACTAATTCAGCTCTGTCACTGGTAAAAACAAAAGGATTCATGGTGAATCAAAATACCTCTTGCTACAGAAATTGTTATGTCTGCTTGGTTGAACATGGACTGACACCTTCTACAAAGTTTAATTGCCTCTATGGCTTGATCTCTGGGATTGGGTTTGCTGTTTGTTTTATCACAGCAGTAAGGTACACCGTGTATTCTCCTGGCCAGGCATATCTTGTTTCACCAGCTAATTGTTGAGATTGGGGAAAAGGTCAGCTAAGCTTATCTAAACACCGACTACAAATAAAAAATTTTTGAATGAGTTCTTTCCTACAAGATGGCATAAATCAAAATGCATACTAATTATAAAATATCTTAGTCTGCCTAATAATCTTGCCTGAGGAACTCACATTTCAAACATAATATTAAGGCCCTCATGACATTTTTATTCATGTTTTACAGATTAGAGAGTAAGTGTATATATGTAATCTTATTTACTTTTAAACACCATTGCGGGGGGATCATTTGGAGATAGGTAATATTATTTTCTTGTTTTATTACAGATGGCAAAATTGTAGTTTAATCAAGGTACGTAACTGACTCACAAGCATTTAGCCGAAGTGGCAAAGCCTATCCTGAGTTCTTAGCTTGACCAGTGGATAGTTCGTGGACTCATAATGAGTGATACACACAAGAGAAACAGATGGGCTCTTGATATTGTATCTGAGGCTTGACCCCCCCTTTT
The DNA here is from genome assembly GCF_022355385.1 of Mustela nigripes. Lineage (NCBI taxonomy): Eukaryota > Metazoa > Chordata > Mammalia > Carnivora > Mustelidae > Mustela > Mustela nigripes. The sequence goes on from NC_081568.1 coordinate 5,182,849, forward strand.
CTTTACGGGCTGGAACAGCATTACATCACGCCCAAGGCATCAGGAGCCCATAAGCAGCACCGAGCGAGAACCCCAAGTTACAGAGAAAGCCCGAAGGTGCCATCCCCGCTGTGTATGTCTTCGTGGCACATAAGACCAGGAAACAAAGCAACGGTTTCGGCCACCTCGAGTATCGCGGCGCAGGAGGACGCAGATTCTCAAAACTAAGACTTTTTCCATCTCTTTTTTTGTTGCTCGAATTTAACAGATACAGAATTTGAAGGCATTCAGTGCAGAGATTAGAGACGGTCATCTTTGTATATTTTCTGAACGCCGTTCTTCCGCCCATGAAGCTGCCTGTGTCAGAGGTACACAGACGATTGGGTCTGCTCCCACTCCTTGGTTCAGTCACGGAAGGACGAGGCTTGTTCACCCTCTGTGCCAGTTCTGGTGGAACGTTGGCCTGACTGGGACGCCTGAGTGCTTCATTCAGTTAAGTGTCTGCCTTTGGCTCAGGTCATGATCTTAGGGTCCTGGGTTCAAGTCCCGCGTTGGGCTCAACGGGGAGCCTGCTTCTCCCTCTGCCTGCTGCTCCCCTCACTCATTCTCACTCTCTAATCAATACACAAAATCTTAAAAAAAAAAAAAAAAAGTTGGCCTGATCCTGAGGGTAAAAATAGCTATCATTTGTTAGAAATTAAGCTCTGAGAAGCTTTGTGAGGACAGGGAGGTTTTTTGTTTTAGTTTTTGTTTTTTTCTGTTTTGTTTCCTTATATTGCCTCTAAAAGTGCCTGGTAGAAGATACGGTGGCGTATGTACGTTTTGGTTAGAGTAAATATCTAACTATCTGTCTATCTGCTCAAATCTGACCACCCTAATTTTAAGGGGCATGTATGGCGGAGATTTATTATTGCCCCTCATTCTCATTCTCCCCATTCCTCCCTGTTCAGAAAGCCTTTCATTTTTATCAGGGCGCCTGACTATTCAGAAGAAACACTGCATTTCTTCCTTTCCCTGGCAGCCAGGTTCTGGACAGTGGATGGGACGGGGAATATCCTGCCCCCGTTCAGGCAGGTCTGCCTGCCGCCTTCCTGCTGCCGGGGGTGCCTGTGCGATGGCTGGAATGCCAGAGCCCATGACGGGGAGCCGCATGTGGGGGACAGTGGGGCAACTGCCCAGATAGTGTCTGGGATCCTGACAACCGCGGTGCTAGGAGCAGCCCCACAAAGCTGCCCTCTGGATTCTTTCACACTAGAAATAAATAAACCGATCCTGAATAAGCCACTGCTACTCGGGGTTTTTACCACTCCCAGGGAAAACAAATCCTAGTGCATACAAAGGAACCATCATACAGATTAGTGATGGGGAAATGAACACGTCTTTCCCAAATAGATTTATAAAGTTAGTGAACAGTTGGGCTAACACAGCATTTTATTTTATTAATATATTGTTAGTTTTGTGTTTCCTGAAAATAAGCCGAATGATGTGTTGCTCAGACTTGTAGTCAATGCCCGGGGGTCCCTAAGAAACCCAGTCACTCAACTGCATTGGATGGTGGAGGGCATCTACAGAGCACCTCAGTGCGTCTTCTCAATCTGACTCCTGCTTCAGAGCTTTACTCTTGGGTTTGGAGGAAATTCAGAAGACCAGGGCTGTGCTTTTTCAGAGCATGGCAACGGGCCATGCTACAGAATAATGATTTTTCCAGTAATCTGACATGCTTTGTGTGAGCAAACTGAACCCTACCCAGACTGCAAGAACCATCTCGACCCTAGTGACCCCATATGCTTCTGTTGCTCTATCTACCTTGTAATAATTCTTAAGGCCAGTATGGGATTGAAATTAATTTCATATATTTATTTATTTATTGCTTTCCAAAATTTTAATTTCTTACTCAATAAGCAACTTAGAATAAATTTATTAATTTTTTTTCCTTTGTATTATGTTATGTTAGTCACTATACGGTACTTCATTAGTTTTTGGTGTAGTGTTCCATGATTCATTGTTTGTGTAATTCCATTTAATTTAAGGTAAAACACCACAATAAATAAGTTTTTTCACCACCGCCTTTGTCATGATTTTCTTTCCTCCAATCACAAGGGGGTTGTTTCCCATCAGTACTTTTTCCTTGTTGAGAATTACTGGCTTCGTCTTGATATGTTCAGTTGTATCGTAGACTGCCTGTAGCTTCCTCCAGCTCAGCCTTTTCCTGTTTGAAGCAATCAAGCTCCTCCTCCCCATCTTCTCCATCCTTATCACACGGGCTCCCTGTCCTCTGTTCCTCATGCTGACGAATCCACCATAACCGTCTCAGTAACCTGAGCCAAAAACCTGGGAGTTAGTCAAGACTTCGGGCTCTACATTCACTTGATCAGCAACCCATCAGCGTCAACCCACCCGGCTCGCTTTTCATTTTTTGGCTGCTCCCTTATTTCATTCCTCATCACTTACCTGGACACAGCCTCCAATCTGAGCCCATGTCAGTCTCTACTCCAGCCTGCAGACCCAGAGTCCTGTCTACGATGGAAGTCGGGATTGTTCACCTCTTAACTCCGGAGCTGAGCAAGGCTGAGCAGAGGACCTGGCCACGGCCTCACTCTTTTGCCTCATCAACCAGCCTTCCTTTTGTAGCCTACACTTCTGTCTCTATGGCAGTGTGTAGCTGTGGCCAGCTGGGACATGGACTTTCAGCTTATTAGGTCTGCGGCCACCTCCATATGCTCATTTTTATGTGGATGGCCTTCAGAACTCTGCAGAATGGGATATTTGGGGACATTCTCTTGACCCCTGACCCTGGGTAGGTGTCAAGTATTAATTCATGGAATCTATTCAAGTAGACCGTGAGCAATATCTTAGCTGAGACCTCACTTCCCTCCGTCTCCAACATCGGTATCCGAGTGACATATAGAGAGCTCTTGAAAGTTAGTTGCTTGAGTGAATACGTACACCTCAATTCAAATCACCCAAGTCCCTTAAGACAGAGCCATGGATTATAAGAATAGGATTCTTCCTCTCCATTCTCCACTTATCTATTCAACTGCAGAAAATTAAAAAAAAAAAAATGGTCCATGCAGATAGACTAACTCATTTCTAGAGAATATCTGCTTTTCTTAAACACATAGTGCCTTCAAGTTCTACCTGATATTTCTTCTCTCCAAAACCTGGAACAGGGCAACATTGAAACCGTGTTCTTTTTGTTGTTGTTTGTTTTGTTTTATTTAAAGCTTCTAGCTTTGTGTGCAGATAATTCACAGATAATTAAAAATTGAACATTAAAGAATTTCTTTCTTATGGTCCAACCACACATGGCATAACCAAAATTATTTTAACAGTTGATCAAGTACTACAAATCTAAAGAAAAGAGAGAGCGTGACTAATTCTATATTGAAAAGGAAGTGAAAAGGAGTATGAAAGTTTATACTGCCTACTTTACACAATGTTATGTGTCAGACATTGTGTGGAGGTTCGCCAATGTTGAATTAAATCCTCTGAGACAACCTGTGAAGTAGTTATTATGGTGAAGTAGTTATTATTAGTAGCTAAGCTACAGTTTAACAACCAAATACAAGGAGTTTCGGAGAGATATACAACCGTGGAGACAGGCTTACTCTTTCCAGTTAGTACCCGGACCACAGAGCCATTGTCAGTCGTGGGGAGTCCTTCACATTAAAGCCGTGGTAGATGCTTGAGATCATAATTGTCTGTGAACATGTTTTTTCTTTAATTCCACTAGCTAAACCACTTGTTTTCATTTAGTCACGCAACCTTTTTAAACCTAAACTTTTTATTTCAGAAAAGCGTTGGCTCTACTGGAAAATGATGAGGGTTGGAGAATTCTCCCACACCCTCCACCACATTTCCCTCTAGTATTAGCATCTTCGCTCAGTGACGTATACTTGCCACAGTGAGCCAATATTGAACCGTTTTTATTAACTAAAGTCCACACTTGTTCTGTATTTCCTTCATTTTCACCTGATGTTCCTTTTTGGTTTGGGACCCCCATCCGGGACCCCACATTACATGGAGTCATCATGTCTAGTTAGGCTCCTCTCCGTGGTGATCATTTCTCAGACTTCCCTTCATCAGATGGCCTTGACTGCCTTGGTCAGTATTTCACAGAACATTCCTCATTTGGTATTCATCTGTTTTTCACACAGTTGGTATTTGTCTGCTTTTCACATAGCTCTTCCACCAGTGAAACACGAGGATAGAACCGAACGTGAAACGGGCAGCTTCCGTGTCCCCAGTACCCATGCTCGCATGTGCAGAGGAGCTTACATCGTGGACCTTCTGGAAGCCATACAGAATATAAAGACGGACAAACACTGTACCAGGGACTATTGTAGCTTGGCCCAGTAGGGACACGTTTCAGAGAGAGCCTGAGCAAGGGCGGGCGTAGGCAGTCAGCAGCCTTTTCCTTTCAAACACGTTAGGGCAACCATATGTGCTCAACAAGAAACATGACAGTTCCTCACAGCTGTTATCAATCCAAACACGCATTCGGACTTTTAAGTCCTTTCTTCTCCCATTTCTTATTACACGCCTATAATGCTACTGAACGTCAACGGCTGGGTGCTGAGTAAGAGAGCTCTTTTAATGTTCCATTGCTCTCAGTTTTAAACAACTCAGAATTTTTGAGTGCTGGTGATTGCCCTTTGGGTTTGGAATCTCCAGAAATGAGAGGTGAAGGAAATGTTCAAAGACTGTGGCAGTGAGTTCAGGATATCCTGCTTGTCATGAGGGTTTGGGGGACTCTATGGATTAATGGCTAGAACTCAAGGAAGAAGTAAAGTAGGGCGGTGTCACGCATGCTAGCAAGACAGAAGCTAACCTGCTCAATGGCAGAGAGCTGGCTTTCAATAAACATTTGCCGATTTGAAGACACAACTGCCCCGATTTTATAACAACAACAGCAAATAATAAGACAAACACTTATTGAAAACGTGCTATGGTTCAGTCTCTGTGCCAAGTGCCTTCCAGGTATGCTTTTCTTTAATCCTTATGAAACCGGTGCATGGCAGGTGCTGTAAGTTTTCCCATTTTAAAATGAGGAAGGGGAAGCTTGCAGAAGTGGAAATGACTTGCGGAAGGTCACACAGCCAGTAAGGAGTGAAGCTTCTGGGAGCCGCACTCCTTCCCAGAGAATATTGTTTACTCTCCAGGTAGGACCAAGGCAGCTGATCAAGAGCACAAACTAAGGGCGAGGGAAACTCCTTGGAAAATCTCACAGCACAGAGATGAACACTTCCTTCCAGCTCCAGAACTAGGGAGCCATACCGTTAGCCGAAAATGGCTCCGGAGCTTTACTCAGCTTCCAACATCACGATCCAAAGACCCAATTGACCTGCTTTTCACAGAACATGTGTGTCCCACCCCAAATCCTGGATTATTCTCTGTACACAGAGTCTTGAAATTTAACTGTTCTCAATTTTTGTAAAAGACAAACAAAACTTCTCATAACATTCCATCATTAGCTGAGTGTCTGTTTTCTGACCCATTTTAAAGTCCGATGTGAGAGGATCAGATGCCTGGCAGGACAGCCCAAGGCTCTGAAGAACCCAAATCTTTCATGTCTTAGACTACAACCCAACCCATATTTGCTTGTCACACAGAAAATTGTATTTTCCATTTTCTGCTTGCTTAGCATAAACTGTTGGCTGGTTTTCACATCTCACTAGGGTTAATAATATTATTAACCTTGCAGTTCAGTCTTAATGGAATACAAAGGGTGGTAATTCTTACTACTATCAAAACCCTAAATTGATGGGCTCCGAATCTAGGCTAGTTGAGTAATGGCCGTCCCCACCCATAAAACTTGGAGAGCTGTTTTGCACACTGCAGCGGGTGAGCTGTGATAAGTGAGTTTCCACACTTGGAAACATTATGCAAATTTTAATAGCCAGTGCAATCATTTGTAATAAATTTGGCAAAACGAGATGCTCTTTGTTTAATATTCGAGTGCATTTAAAAAACCTGGCATCAACACAGGAGGAAAATTTGCTCTTGAGATTCAGTAGAGAGATTCAGTGTCACAAAATCATTCCAGAAATTTCAAAACGGTTTCTTTGTGTGCAATGCCAAGAAGTGCCTCCCTTTAAAACCTTCCTATGAAGCTTCATCCCAAGTCTCCTATATATTGTTTTAAGTTGCACAGACATCTCTATTGTCTGGACTGTTGGAGCTCAAAATTATGTTTCTTTTGAAGCACTACCAGTTACCTTCGGTGTTCTCTAGATCTTCCTATATGTGCCCATTTTTGTCAAATTGCCATTCGTAAGAGGAAGGTACAGGTTGTGCTTAGTTTTACAGTTCTGAGCTCGTAAAGATTAAACTGGGCTTCCTTTCTGAGAGCACAGACTGGCTGCTTTTGTTTTCTTCTTTCTGTCCTTCCCCATCCTTCATAATGCCCCGTCCTCCACAGAAGCCTCATGGCCCACATGGGTGAGGTCCTGTAGTCAAGCCTGAAATGTGCACTTTCCTCCTACTGTAGCTACACACACACACACACACACACACACACACACACACACGAATCAATTTGCATTAAATAATTTAAAACCCAAAAGTGTGTTTGATTTAGCTACAGATGCTTTTTTTCTGGGCTTCTGAGTATAATCGGATATAGTGATCTGTTCAAGATAGAAACACTTTACAAAGAGGGAAAAAAGCAAATAATAGGCAAGACAGGGAACTAAAGTCAGCAGAGATGCGTGGAATCCAGCGTGGCCAGGCAGAGCGTGGCCCCGCAGAGAAGCAGGAGGGAAAGAACAGCACCCGCTCGTCACAGGAAGTTTGGCTCGACGGTGATGGGGACGGAGATTTCTCGTTTTTTCTGTTTTCTCAGTGAGATCAGGAACAGGACCATCAGCTGAGGCTAAGGAGAGAAGTTGGTGTTGAGGTTTAAGAAGAACAGGCCTGAACTAGTTTCTCTGGGCCTGTGAAAACAATTCTTAAAGGAAATATAGCGTGACTTCTGGGCAGTGCTAAGGATCTATTTAGAATTTGTGGTCATAAATGAAAAAGCAAAAGCACTCATCATCACGACGTATTTTTCTCAGTCCACATCAAGCTTTTCAGGTGCAGGCGCAAAGAATATGGAGAATTGGATTTAACCACTGTCGAGATTCTGCCAGGTAAATCTGGAAAAATCACAAGTTGGTACCATGGCATCCAAGTCTTGGGAGGAGGACACAGAAATAAAAAGTCAAACCAAAACCCTGAAGGCCCCAATACCAACAGAGACTATTAGAATTGGGGTACAATGGAGAGTGGTCAGGTTCAATTAATAAAAATACAGGATTCAAGTTAACTTGAATTTTCAAATAAAATAAATAATATTTTAGTATGATTGCTCCCCAAATGTTGTATGGACATGGTTATTTTTTTAAAAATTACCTGAAAATGTGTGTCTAATATTCAAATTTAACTGGGAATCCTGTATTTGATCTGAAGACTCTGGCCTAAGAGAAATTGAGTTGGGATGTCATTGTCTGAGAACCAAAGTCCTTACTGAGAGGACAGGCAGTGATCTGAACACTGGCTCCCAAGACGAAGGTGTAGGGGTGGCCTGGTCATGGCGGAGAGGCTTAGTGGAGTGCTAGGAGCACCCCAGGAATTAGAAGTCCAAGGCTGAGAATTTAACGGACAGGAAGAGTGAGAGATGAATCAGAAAATAGTCCTGCTTCTCATTTATTCTTAGAAAGCATGGGCTATGGGTTACGCGCCCCAGTGGCTCAGTGTGAGACTCTTGATTTTGGCTCAGGTGGTGATCTGGGGGTCCTGAGATCAAGTCCATACTCCCCACTGGACGTGGATTCTGCCCCAGATTCTTTGTCTCCCTCTGCCTGCTGCTATAAATAAAAAATAAAATAAAATAAAATAAAATAAAATAAAATATAAAATTGCAGGATATAAATGAGCAGATTTTATATTCTATAACATTTTTTGCACTAAATGGTTTCGTTCTTTGCTGACCTTGGCACCCTGTCACAGACTGCAATCAGGGTTTGTGTTTTAAGCAGACAGCACCTCCCCATTTTGTACAAGCATAGGCAGTTTGCTCAGGAGAAACTTGTCTCTCTCTCTGTGGCTTTAATCCAACAAAAGCATTTAGGATCCAACCACTGTGATTCCATACACGTCCTGCAGGCCCTTGTCCCACTGGAGCTCAAAGCTCAGATTTGGGAGACCGACGACAGACAGAGGACAGCAGGAAAGGTGTCGGTGACCCTTGGCAGAGTGTGGTTATTTGCGTTTTGGTGATTATTCGGTTGAGTAACCATTTACAGAAATAAATGGAAATGCCACGTGATCTCAGGAGCTGTGGGTGCCAGGGAGGGGGGCCTCTGTCCTTCAGTGTTCTTTTCTAAGCAAAAGTTGTCACTGAGATACACTTTCTGGATTCAAGCTAAGAATTCCAATCTTTCCTTTTATGTCACCGGTAGCTCAGTCCTCCCTTCCAGGGCGGTGCCGCACGGAAGCACCCACACCCAGTGCGGACCGGGAAAGGCCCGTCTTTGTTCCGTGGCCACTAACCCAGGACTCATCTGCGGTCCCAGGGAGATGAGAACCAGGAGCTCCAGGTGGTTCGGTGCCCCCAGGCCACGCCGGGGTTTCCGCTCTGGTCTCCTTGTCTTGGAGGACAGCATGGAAAGTGTGTGTGTCCCTGTCCCACTGCCCCGCAGCCCCTCACCAGCCTCCGCGGGGTCCAGAGTTGCACCCCGCCAGCTGGCCTCGTGGTGTCGGTCTGCGGGGCCCCATCCTAGGCCCTGTGCCTGCTCCCTCCGCTGATAGACTGGGGGGCGTGGGGTGGGGTGGGGGGTGTGGGGGGTGGAGGGAGGGGTGGCCGGGCTGTGACCGGGGTGGGACTTGATCCCTCTGTGGTGCCTCTGGGTTGCTTGCAGGTGTATGTGTGTATGTTGGGGGGAGGGGCCCGTGTGCACCCCCGTCCGGACGGGGGTGCAACCTCACCACAGCCATGGATCCTCGACCCCGGGGTGGGGGCGTCCCACGGGATGCTCTCAGAGCCGCGCTCCACGTCGAGCTGCACAGTGGAGCTCAGAAGCAGCATATGCTCCGTAGGAGAAATATTCTTATTCTTATGAGAATAAATGCCTGGAAGACAGTAGGGAGGGAAAGGAGAATGGAAAACCAAGCCCGGAAAGCCAGGCTTCTCTCCCCAGCCCTATTTTTAGATTTGAGTTGCTTATTAAGGAGCCGCGTTCTGCAAGCCCCGGCTGGGCGCTGTGAGCCCCATGCTGGCGCGCGCTCCCCCGTCTCGGCTCCCCCGGGTCCCACCGCTGCGACCAAGCTCTCAGGTGCCCGCCCCGCTTCCCGTTCCAGATGCGATTTCTGGGACTAAGTGTCCTATTCCTGAAAAACACGGAGTTATTTGATCTTCAGTCACTGCGTGGAACTGCCATATCTCGGACGACATAAATCACTTAAAATTGGCTTTGACCATCAGCTGGAACCAAGCGGTGCTTCCTTCTGCTCACCCCCCATTTTGGAGCTCACGTGTACTGTAATTAAGGCCATTATGGGCCACTTGGTTTGGGAGGAAAGGGGGAGACACTGAACAAGTGGTGAGTGAAGTGGCTGAAATTTCAGAACTGCTCCAGCAGCTGGCAGCTCTGGGACATTATCACCATTTTTTTTTTAATATTTTATTTATTTGACACAGAGAGAGAGAGAACACAAACAGGAGGAGTGGCAGGCAGAGGGAGCGGGAGAAGCAGGCCTCTCCGCAGAGCAGGGAACCTGATGTGGGGCTCGATCCCAGGGCCCTGAGATCATGACCTGAGCCGAAGGCCGTCGCTCAACCAACAGAGCCACCTGGGGGCCCCTGACATTATCACCATTTTAAAGGATGCTTTATTCGCACGTTCCTCCTGACCATTCAAAGCGAGTTTCTCCCCTCAGGAGACCCATACCTGGTTTCCATTGATTTTACAAGTTACGAATACAGCCGCTTTCCAAAATCAGCACTTAGGCTTTGCTCAGTTTCATAGGGATCATCTGGAAATCAAGTACAAAGTTTACGCGTTTAATGGAAATTACGCTTGCGATAAGAGGCCACGACTTGGCCTTGTGTCCGTGGACAGATGCTTTGCTTCCCCCGCGTCCCTGTCCAGCTTCAGTTAATGTTTTCAGGAAGGTTGAGTGAGCAGGGTTAATTACTCCTGCTCCGAGCCAGGAGCTGCAGAGTCAGAAACCTGAGCCACGGTGTTCACAAATCACAAGAAATGATAGGCAGACGCAGAAGACGCGGGAGCAAGGGGGGGCCCAAGGGCGCGCCAGCTCTCAGGAGGTGGAGGAGCCGCTTACCTTCCAGATTTGCTGCCACCTCCCAAACATCACCAAGACCACAAAATCCCTCTTCCCTTGTCAAGAATAGGCCCAAGATTTACAATTTGGGAAAATGGTGGTGTTTGATCCCCATTGTCTAGCGTTCCGAGTTCACTAGGTAACCAAGTGGGAAATGTGTTCAGCATTTAGATACGCATCGTACCTGCAAAGTCTTGAGTGGCTCTCTTTTTCATAAAGCGGGTCTTGCATGAAACAGGGTGGCTCGGAACCTCGCACAGAATGACTCTGACAGCCGGGCGTCGATTTCCAGTGAACCCAGAGAACACGCAATCGAGCTGCAGACTTCATCCGTTTGATTCAGGGGGTGAAGCAGTACCCTTGTAGGTTTCTGTATGACAGGGAGGGCGATAGCTGTGTGTGTGTGTGTGTGTGTGTGTGTGTGTGACTTATTACCCTCCGTATCACACTGCAAACTTGAGAGGGGATTTTACTCGTCCGTGAGCTCCCTGCTGCCCCGGGTCACTGGAGCAGCGACCCTGTGAAGCCCACTGAGGCTCTAGAGAGGCACATCTTAGCACATGTCTGTCAATATGCCAGCGTTTGGTTCTGTTTTCTGCAGGCACCCGCTGTGCACGGGATGACCATCCCCACGGCGATAATGTTCCAGAATTTTCTCACTCAGGCGGCCTTCACTTGTCCCCTGGGCCTCCTAAATCTGAGGCAGCAAGGCTCAGGTCCCCCAGGGAGGCCATTGGGGCCACTCTGGTGAGGCGCCCACCCTACCCCGCCGGTGACCACTGTGTCCCCCATGTCCTCCCTTAAGTGACTGCGCATGTCCTCTTATTTTTCTCTCCTGATGGCTGAAGCGGACATCCTCTCTCCGCAGCCTTCACTCTAGATACTGGACTGAGGCTTCTGCACCCCTTAATGGCGGCAGCAGGCAAAGTGCGAGCTTTCCCGTGGTCGGATTTCAAACCTCTTCCACCGCGTTCGCAGCTCAGGAAGACATCTCTGCCCTTCCCCGGAGCTCAGTTCTTCGTTTGGCTCAAATGGAGACCAGAGCTGCCTTCTGGGTGAAGGTGAGAATTCCCGGGGTCCGACGCGGCCAGCGCTCAGTCCTAGCCGGACTTCAGTAGGTAAAATTAAAATTGGCTTTGACCATCAGCTGGAACCAAGCGGTGCTTCCTTCTGCACCTTCTGCACAGGAAGGGGAGGCCCCTTCCTGGGTGTCCACTCCCGAGTCCCATTTAACACCAGGATCAGCCTGGGCTGCCGAAACCAACTGCCACAGTCCTGGCGGCTTGAAACGACACACGTTTTTTCTCTCACAGATGGAAGCTAGAAGTCAAGTCAAGTCAAGGTGCCAACAGGCTCCAGACTTTTCTCTGAGGACTGCAGGGAAGAATTCCTTCTTGCTCTTTGAGCTTCTGCGGTGGTGGGCAATCCCCGGCCTCCTGCCGTCGGTCTCTGCCTCTGCCCTGACTGACCTTCTTCCCTATCTCTGGAAGGACACAAGTCATCAGATCTGGGACCCAAACTAACGCAGCATCATCTTGACTTCATTAATTACCTCTTCAAAGACCTTATTTCCAAGTGAGATCCCATTCTCAGGCTCCAGGTGGATATGAATTTTGGGGGAACAGTATTCAACGCACAAAAACACTATAGCTTTGGACAATTTTTTTTAGAAGGATAAGACATTAATTTTCCTTGAAAGGTCCAAAACACTTTCAAAGCATGTGTCTTTTATAAACACCTACCTTATAGATTTTTTCTGCAAAATACTCCGCTTGACATTTTCATCATTACGAAGGAACGGTGGCCTACGGTTGTTCTGATAGTACAGAACGTGTTTTGCACCTTTGTGCCGTCCAGCTGGCTTGCGGCACAGCTTTCCACCGAGTGTGGATGTGATTATCAGGTTACAAATCTGCGGGGAGGTTTTGAGACCATTCAAATCCTGTGATCTGCTCTATGCCCAGCCCTTTCAAAAGATACATTGTGTTCAAACTGTGTTCTAAGTACAAAAGATCTAAAGTTTGGCATTCCTGGTTTTTACTCCAAGACATACTTTTTTAAAAATAAAATTTTGAGGGGTTATGGACATTGGGGAGGGTATGTGCTTTGGTGAGTGCTGTGAAGTGTGTAAATCTGGCGATTCACAGACCTGTACCCCTGGGGATAAAAATATATGTTTATAAAAAATAAAAAAATTATTTAAAAAAATAAATAAATAAAAATAAAATTTTGAAAAAACCCAGCCGCTAAGTGGCTGTTTCAATATGAAGCAAGTTTAGTATTTATCATAAATTAGATTTTTTAAACTCTAAATAAGAAATATTTAAAATCAGAGCCATAGAATCTCAAGGATCAAATGGTCCCAGAGACAGTGACTCACATCCTCTCAGTTTAGAGCTGGGAAAACTGCCGCGCATGAGGGTCAGGAGATGACTGTCGCATGATAGACAGCTGGTTACTTGCAGAAGCCACGTTACTGTTCAACCTCCAGTTGTGAGTCCCTCCCCCCATACCAATATCAGATCTGTAGGTTGCATTTTTAGAGAATTCTTCCAGATGGTATCACTGTCTTAAAAGTCTCCCCCAGTTCCAGACTTGGGATACTGATCATGCTTCTTGCTTCCTGATTTGTCACTTGGCAACGCCAATTTTTAACAGATACACTTGAATATAAAAGATTCAGAAACCATTTGGCTTACTTAATGATGATTCTTGTGTAGTCATAATACAAATCAATGCTGTGCCAGAAAAAAAGAGACTTGATACCGTATTAAAATATTTATTGAGCAATGCTCTAGGATGGGAATTTTGATGTTTGATTTCTAGATGAAGATGATCTAGAATGACTTCTCCAAGATTCACAGCCAGGGCTTATCAATCAGTCATTAAAACACTGCATGCTGAATTTAACAAGACGAGCAAGAACGTGTATAATGTTAGCCGAGATGGGAAATGTCAAGAAAGGATTCACATATTATCTGAGGCAACCACATAATTGTTGGAAGTATAGAAATAAATGTTAGGTTATGAAAGCATCAGGCAAGCTGAGTGCCCAGAAGTCATAGTTTGACCATAGCTCATTTAACTGATTCATTCAAAAGGCTTTTGGGGGTCTTACTCTTGTCTAGGCACTGTTGGGCACAAGGCATAGAGCAAAGAAGACATGATGTCCGCCATCAAATGGAGTGGATCCTTCTATCCTGATTTAGGATTTGATCGGCTCTGAAAAATTGATAATCCAACTCCACACATTAGTCTGCCAGAATGAGGAGCCTGCCACCTGGATTTCCATTTGGTGGACAGCCACAGGATAGAGGGTCCACGGGAAGGAAATCTGGACTACGGGTGAGGAAGCATGAGGAGGGAGTGTCTGGGCACATGAATGAGGAGAGCAGGACCTCTGCCATATTTGCAGGCAGATGACTTTAATGATGCTAATTTTTCTTAAATTGATGCCAGGATTGATTGAGACATAACAAGACCCAAATCTCAAAGAGCTATTTAAGAGCGGAAACTAAAAGGAGATTCTTTAAAGAACCCATTGTCCAGTTCACCACTGTGTTGTTTTCTATTGCTGTATGGGCAAAAACTTAGTAGCTCAGAACAGCACAAATTTACTAACTTTTTCCTTTGGCAGAAACAATAAGAAAATTACCTAATGACTTGTTCTAAGGAACAGAAGGCCCCCCCCAACTTGTGCCAGCGTCAACAAAATACTATTAACCACACCGGGGACACTAAATATACACAGATCCACACCCTTCTCATATTTCAAGTTCATTAAGTTACTTGAAAGTTCTAGAGATGCACTGAACACTGTTTCTACAATGGACAATGCTTCTGTTGGACACTTACGGAGTTCTAAGAGAGTAGATGTCATGTTAAGTGTTCTTAACACACACACACTCACACACACACGTATACACACATGCATACAGAGACACGTTCACAGACATAAACACACACAACCCATAGAAAGACACAGGAAAGATTTGGACGTGATGCATGTTTATTCCCTTGGCCATCGAGGTGATATCATGACTGCATGCGTTTGCCCAAACTCACCAAATTGTACACATTAAATATGTGCAGTGTTCTGTTTATACATTATAACTCAGTGAAGCTGTGTTTGGAGAAGCTTGTCATTGTCATAATTCTAGGATCATTAATTTCTGCTATCAAATACTCTTATGTTTACATTCTCCCTTCACACAGTCCTCTCTGATTTATGCTTTTATCTGCTTTGACACTAATACACCTTCCATACCTTCCTCCCCCCAAAAGTTAGAAAACTCACCCATTTCCATGTGTTCTTATGCAAGAACATTTCCTCTGAGAAAACCACCCATTTGAGCTTGAATGAGAAAAAACTATTTAAGACACTCACTGGGGTCCACTAAAGCCTTTTTCACACCTCTCAGTCACTTTGATGATTTCTGATGGTGATATAGGTATGGGCTTTCATGAGATGTAGCTGCAGCATACCGCTGCTATTGCCTCTGGCCCCAGAGTCCCTGAGTTCAAATCCTACCCCAACAGACAAGCTGTGGAACTTCAAGTTATCCACGCTCTCAGGAAGAACACACGATCAACCTATTTGTTGCTATTATTTCTTCCATAGCTAGAAAGGTAAAGATGTGTGAGTCAGTAAGATAAATGTAGTTACCTTTCTAAAAGCAAAAACTTGTGTTGTTGGAGGTATTCTTAGCTTCAAAAATGTATCAAGTGAAATAAATCAAGCAGAGAAAGTCAATTATCATATGGTTTCACTTACTTGTGGAGCATAAGGAATAGCATGGAAGACACTAGGAGAAGGAAAGGAAAAGTGAATTGGGGGAAATCGGGGTGGGGGAGATGAACCATGAGAGACTGTGGGCTCTGAGAAACAAACAGGGTTTCGGAGGGGAGGGGAGTGGGGGTTGGGTGAGCCTGGTGATGGGTATTGAGGAGGGCACGGATTGCATGGAGCACTGGGTGTGGTGCATAAACAATGAATCTTGGAGCATTACATCAAAAACTAATGAGGTACTGTATGGTGACTGACATAACATAATTAAAAATATATCACATCTAGGAGCCTTGGCTTATCAGGCCTGTATTCTTCTGTACCTTGGGGGAAAACAGATAATGTTTCTCTTTCTTTAGATAGTAGCTTCTAAGTCTTGAATGGCTCAGGGGGTTATTTACAGACACACTCAGAGGATGATCCTAAGTTACCACTGAAGGGTGCTGAGATCAGACAAGACAAAAATTCTTCATAAAGACATTCTTGTACAATACAGGTGTGGAGTTCATGTCACTCTTCTCCTCTGTACAATGAGATGAGCAAATGTACCTATCTCTTAGAGAACTCATGAGGGTCAAGGGGCCAAGAAACATGAAGTTCATACCTTGACTCAGAGTATCTGCTCTTCCAGTGTTACCTGCTCCTATTACCAACATCCTCATCCTCAATGTCATCCTCATCCTCTCCATCATGCTCACCATTGCCATCTTTACTACCACCGACACCATCACCACCGCCATTACCATCATCACCAGCATCCTCAATCACCATCGTCACCATCATCGCCATCATCACCACGACCATCACCATCACTAACACCATCTCATCATCTAGCATTTGTTAGGCTTTCTTTCTGACTCCAAAGGTGTTCTCCTTTTCTCCAGGGAACTCCATGTTGACCCTCCGTCTTTAAGCACCACACAAATTCCTACAGCTCTGACTGCTATTCAGACCCCTTCTACCAATACCTCTGGCATCATCTCTCAATGATTATCCCCCAACAAAGCCATTTTGACCTTTTTTTTTTTTCCATTTTGACCTTTTATTCTCTTTTTTTATTCGCTCTGTCCCCCAAAATTGCATTCATCATAAACTTCAATGAGCTCATTTGTTAAAGGTATCTATTTTCAGTCTTTTCTCTTTTTCACTTACCAATAGGATATTCACTTTGGATATCCTACATGTAGAAAAATGTATTTCAGATAGATTTCAGTATTATTTCTCCAAACTAAAATTTTCAACCTGGGTTCACTGATTTCTGTTCATTAAGAAATGTAAGGAAAAAAAAAGAAATGTAAGACATAATGTAAGTGGTCACAGTGGAAAAGAGCCAGAATATTCTGTGAAGCTGTGTTAGGAAGATCTAAGGACATTCCTACTGGCCAGGACCATTGTCTCAGCCCATGGAAGAGAAATTGCAATGGTGAACAGTGAGAATCACGGAGTCAAACAAGACTCCTGGGACTACTGGGACAGGCTAGGCTTTGTTCCTAATCCATGGCAGTGACCCTTCAAGACTGGTAACAAAGGTATCAACAAACTTACTTTGTAAAGATTGGGAGTGGGACCAGGAAAGGGAGGCTGATGTCTCATTTCCTCTCAGTCTGCAGCTTACTGCTAGTGTAGCAGGCTGAACTCCCATCCCTTGCTGATACAGGGATGATTGGGTTTCCTGTGGGTCAAGTGGCCTTGGTGGGAAATGGACTGGCTTAGAATGTTTTTCCAGGGCTCCAGCAAGAGGATCATTTGTAGCAGGCCAGCAAAACCAGAACTAGGGGTCACTGGAAGAAGGCAAGTCAAGTGCAATGTTCTACATCAAGGAGATGTGCAATGGGGCCCCTTATAGAATCTCTGGAAACAAATCACACCATGCCACAAGACTGCAAGCAAGCAGATGCTGGCATAAAGATGGCCTCAGTGCCAGTCTGGGTTACCAGAGAAGCAGGGAGCACAGGAGAACACTACTTCCCTGTCTTCCCTCCCTCTTTTTAGTTTCAGCCTGGGAAAGGAGGAGGAGGGGCCAACCCACATTTCGTCTTTTCACCCTAAGGAATAGCATGGGTATTAGTCTGCTCCAGCTGCTATAACAAAATACCACAGACAAAATTTATGTCTCATAGACTGGAAGCTAGAAGTGCAGGGTCAGGTTGTCAGCAGGGCTGGTTTCTCCAGAGGCCTCTCTCCTTCCCTTGTAGATAGCTCCTTTCTCACTCTGTCCTCACATAGACTTTCTTCTGTGAACGAGCATCCCTGATGTCTCCTCCTCTTCTTATAGAGACGCTTGTCCTATAGGACTCCAGCTTTATGACCTCATTTAACCTTAATTCTCTCTTTAAAGACCCTATCTCCAATACAGTTATTTTGAGGGTTAGGATGTCAATTTATGAATTGGAGTGGGACACAATTCATCCCATAATATCACTTAAAGAACCGTCATAGACCTATCATGAGTAGTCCTTATAGTGAACTTGATTATAACACCGAATGATGACAGGGTATCAAGAAGGAGACTCATCCCAACTCTTAGACCCAAGTCACAGCACTTAGTGCCAACCCTCATATCCCCCATCCAAAAATACTCTGAACTTCCTTCTATTTATTTTACTTTCATGAAGATGGGACTGTGCCCACGGATTTAGTTCAATCAGGAGCAAGCTCTGGAGGGTGGGCGGCCACAGGCAAGGGTAGGAGAGTGGAACAGTTGCTGGGGACATCACGGGCAGTGACCATATGATTTGCTTAAACATTTAATATCATCTATGCCCTGTTTCATTCCTAAGTTGATTTGCACACAGGTTTCGTTGTCTAATTAGATCAGCTAGGGCATTGTGATGCTCTTCTCCTTAACTAAGCAGCTCTTGAATCTATCTGTAACGTCAACCAGTTTACTGTTTTTAATTTGTTCACCCGTGTTCAGAAGCAAGAAGTTACCTAAAGTTCTTTGGAAAGAACCGCTCTGCATAGAGGGACTTAAGTATTCTCTCTTTGAATAAAATCCCTGCAAGAGATGGTGATGCTAGTGTGGCAGTAAGCCTTTCGTCTTGTGATGCCCACAACAAAGGACCAAATAAGGCCCCTTGGCCCTGTCATCAGTGTGATTGTCATGGAGTCTTCGGAAGGCCCCAAGACCGTAGGCCTGGAGCCCACCCATCAGCGAACTGTGCTCCCCACTCTGCCTCCTACTTTGTGCATGGCAGGGAGAGGAGTGTGGCACTATCGTATAAGACCGATGAGTCCAAAAAGATCAAGGCTGAGTATGGAAGAAGAACCTCGGGCAATACCCACCTGCAGCTTGGAATCCAACACTCTCCAACGCAATGGCCCCTGTGTTCTGCAGGATCATGCGCTGCCTGTGGGCCCTCATGCAGGCATCTTCTGAAGCCCAGACCCAACCTTCTGTGTCCTAAAGAGCTGTGTGCACAGCTTCTGCCTCATTGCTTCTCTGCTTTGGCCATTCCTCAGCCTGAAGTGGTTTGTCCCCTTCCTGGTTACCTCTGGTCTCCTCCACAACCTCAGAGACCTGTTCCACAATGTGTGGCCCCAGGTGACCTCCCCAACCCTGCTGACTGAGGTGGAAACCCACCCTCCCATGGCTCCAGTGGCCCCTCGTCTCTCTCTGTTCTTGAAATCCTCTGGCTGACGCATCTGTGACCTCTAGTGACCTGAGAACCCTCACGGGCAGGGCGTGTCACACCTGTGCACCTGGAAGACTCTCTCGGGCTTGTGATGAACGTTCCAATAGTGGCCAAGACAAGATGTATCCGAAAGGCATCCTTGGAACTGAATGACTGAGCTGGTCCCTCGCCATGACGGCTGCATGGAAGAAGTAAGGACTAAGACCCAGCTCATGTTTAGCTGGACAATGAGAGCGTTTGTGAAACCCTCGTTCTATAATATTTTGAAACCCATTCCAGGAAGTCCCTTTGCTCGTTCCCCGGAGAGGTGCAGACATCATATGAGAGCAGGTGTGTCAGGGCTGCACAGAGCGCGCAGTGCCTCTGGACCACGCCTGTGGGCTATGCATGTGGAAGGACCACGGGTGGACAATTGGGAGAGTTCAGCTGCCTGTGGTATTCTGCAGGAATGAGCTTCACTTCCATGGACACATTCTGGCTTCTTCTGCTCTACAGCTGCACATGCTCCTATGGCTGGGTGACATTGTTTCCTCTAATTATAGAATTTTTATATAAATAGAGCTCAGCTGGTGGTTCAATTTGAGTTATAATGCTAGGATTTTTAACATGACTGTAGGAGTCTGGTACCAAAAAAAAAAAAAAAGTTTAAAATATTTCAGTGGAAATGCTGCTATCAAAGGAATAAGTTCATATACAAATATCGACAAGTCATTTTCTTGTCTAAGTGCAATCTTCTTTGGGAAAGGACAAAAGGTGTCCGGAGGTATCATTTTGCTGGCTTAATTGTGTGTGTTCTAGGTTTAAGGGCACTCTAACGCATCACTGGGAAGGATGGCCATGTCTCCCCCACTGTAACTGACCATCTGAATGCGTATGGGTCTGGAATGCCAAAAAGACCAGGCACCGGAGACAGAGGACACAATCTCTCCATTGTTACTTCCCACGAGGTAACTGGCCCGATCCTTCATCTAAAAAGTGGGATAACTGAATTGGGAACAATCTTTTTTCACTCTCAGATTTGAGTTCTCTCTCTATTTGGCTGGGACCAGAAATCTGCTTCCCATGCACATGCTGGTGTTCAGTTGTACAAAACAGAGACTAAAAAAAAGTTAACCTAATTTTGACAACCAGAGCTGTCACGTTCTCCATGCTGCTACAGCACACCAGAATGACAGTAGGAAAGCACCCCAGCCTGGTTGCTGATGTCATTTTCTGAATGGCCACACCCCACCCAACGTCGCTTCTGTCCAATCGACCCACCACACTGTTGCAGGTGATCTTTGCTTTTTCTTTTTAAATCGTGAAATATTTCAAATATGAAACATCATAGTCACCCACAAACCCAAGGACGTGGGCTCAATAAGTCTTCAAGTTTGGAAAGTTAGTGGTAGAGTCCTACCAGTTTTCTTAGAAGAAATAAAATAATAAAGAGCCATTAATACCCCTGTCCTTCTCTCCCACCTGTAATTCCCTCCAGGGTTTAAGATATATCACTCCAACACGTGTGCATGTTTACATACACACACATATGCATATGTAAAGTATGAACGATATATATTATATATGAACATATATACGAATATGCTTAGATCCATGATAGTGATTGTGATTATATAAACGCATATATTTATATAGACATATGTAGAGAATTCAAGACACTCTATAAATTTTTAAGCTTTTTTCTTTGTGATACCCAATAATTTATGAGCCGTGCATACAATAGAATACTTAATAGAAGAGAAAGTAAATAAAGAAGCGTAACACTTATCACCGGCGTGCCTCAACAGATTTTATCTGGTTTTACAATTTACATTCCTTTTTCATTCCAGGACCCAAAACAGGGACACGCATTAAATTTAGTCGTCACGCCTTCGTACTTTCTTCAGTCCTCACAGGTTCTCAACATTCCTTGTGTATTAGTTTTAGATGTATAGCATATTGATTCAACCACACTAACTCAATACTTTTGAAAAGCAGCAATTTTATTTTTAAAGAACTTCCTTTGATTTGATTTGTTTGTTTCAAAATTGCTTACCAAAAGCCTGCGAGAAACCGAATTACTAACTGGGGGGAATTTTTTAATTTTCTCTCTCTCTCTTTTTTTTTTTTTTTGTTTTTCATAGTTTCTTAAGGTGGAAGCTTAGGGTTTTCTTAAGATTTTATTTATTTATTTATTTGACAGAGAGTGACAGTGAGAGAGGGAACACAGGCAGGGGGAGTGGGAGAGGGAGAAGCAGGTTTGCTGCTGAGCAGGGAGCCCAATGCAGGGCTCGATCCCAAGACCCTGGAACCATGACCTGAGCCAAGGCGGACGCTTAATGGCAGAGCCACCCAGGCGCCCCCTTTCTTCTCTAATATGAGTAGTTTTTACTTTTGCATCAGAGCGTTCAACATCAGCTTGCCAGTGATCATTAGTCTCAGTTCCCCGTCCGTCATGTCTGCGTCAGATCTGAATTCAGCTTTGTTTATCGTTTGTCTCTTAGGAGCGCATGGCTCTTCTCTCTCCTTCTTGTTGTTTATGCTTCGTAGGTTTTGCTGGAAGATTCCTATGGTAGAAACTAGGAAATGGTTTCATGCTCAGAAATGGGCACATCTTTCCTTTTACTTGTTTTTTCCTGTGGCGTTTTGAGTTAATCTAGTCAAACAGTCTCTGCAAAAGACCAACTAAGAAGTGTTTTAAAACCCATGAGTTGTGAGTTCTCCGCCAACTCTGCCATTGTAGCTTGAAAGCAGCCTCTGACAAATAAGGGAGACGAGAGGGTGTGGCTGTGTCCCCAAAACGTCCATCACCAAGGGAGCAGTGGGCTGGGCATGGCTTCTGGCCTGTGGCTTATTGACCCCTGATTTACTTAGGGCTTGAGTTGGGTCTGAGGTTGTTCCATTAATTACCTTCCGCGCACGGCAGGTCTAAATTTTTGTAGCAATACCTTGTGTTTTGTATGGGGGTTGGTGTTCTAGAGGCTTCTCCTCATGTCTGCTCCCTATTCAGGTTTTAGGCTTCCTTTTCTCTGACAAAGGCTCTTGTATCTTTCCCAGCAGTATTTCACGAGTACTTTTGACCGTGGCTTGTGATCTCTTGGGGGTGGAAGTGGTTCTCTGATGTTCCGGCCAACCCTGTCTTAAAGGTGCTTGTGTTCCTGAAGCTCAGGGACAAAGACTTCATGAGTGGGTTTCCTCTGGTTGTATTCCTGTCCCCTTCGTCCAACTGCAACACTGTTGTGTTGCCTACCCCATGCCCAGTGGATCCAGACGTTTATTCCATGGGGAAAATGGGCAGCGGCATCCAGGGGGAGTTTGGTGCCCCTGCCACAGTGGCTTTCTTGGGACTCCCCAGTCTCTCCCCCAGCATGTGCTAGGGGTGTGTGGTAAAAAGCCTCTTGCCCCAATTGTCCCCTCCCCCAGAGGCTGCCTGCACTTGGCCTTCACCAGTTTATAGAAAGTTCTAGAGAAATTCTACCTACCAGGGTCCAGCCTCTTCTGACCCAGATCAACAACAACTAGAGTTTTGGGTCTTCCTAGAGGCACTGGTCTCTGCAAATCTGGGTTTATTTGGTTGCTCTGTGACCTTTGCTCTCTGATGGGTGCAACTTGATGTGGAGTTTGTATAATTGTAAAAATATGAGGGACATTTTTTCCAGCTCTTTACATCCCCAGATAGGAATCAGAACTGTCAAAACTTTAGTTTCACAGTTACAAGTAGATTTTTTTTTTCCATCTAGATGTTTCGATATTGTAGGAGGTAGAGAGCTAAATTTTTGTTCCCTTATGGTTAATTTTTTTTCTTAGCACATTTTTTTCTTTTTAAAAAAATGGGCTTTTTAATGGTTTTTATAACTTACCTTCATGTTCTTAATGGTTTAAAGCCTATTTATTCAAACATATTTCAATTTGGTATTTTACAATTTCAGTCCTACAGGATTTTCATAGAGCTTACCATGGGTGTTGTAAAACTTGGAGACGGCACTTGTTTAATTGTCAGTCCTCAGATCCTCAATGGATAAAGCGTGCCTCCATTTAGTTTTGGCGTCCATTTGATTCTTCCAGATGGCTCAGCGGGATGACTGGCCTAGGACCAAGTTTTATATTAATCCCGCTAATTACATTTTCCTTCACCTCGTGTGTACAGTAAATTTGGACCCCTCACTCAGGCAAAATTCTGGCCTGGAATTTTCATTTCTCCAAGAGACAGTACGCAGAGGCAAGGCAGGCACAAGCCATTCCCCATCTAGGTGGACAGGGTGTCCCAGCCCCCCGTCCCGGGCTTACGCCTCTGGCATCTTTGGTCTGTGCAGCGGCTTTAAACCTGCTTCCCCTCCGCGACCAGGCACCAGACACGAGGACGATGGCTGAGCCAGCTCTGGACACGTCTCCGCTTCTTTGTCCCATCGAGCTTCAAGGTCTTTGTGTCCTCGGTTCTTTCTCAGAAACACCCTCATTTAAAACTAGAAATGCAGGGGCGCCTGCGTGGCTCAATGGTTAAGTGTCTGCCGTCAGCTCGGTCGGGATCTCAGGGACCTGGAATGGATCCAGCGGGCACCGGACTCCACGGGACTCTGCTCCTCCCTCTGACCCTCCCCCCTCTCATGCGCGCTCTCTCAAATAAATAAATAAAATTTTAAAAGTACAATTAAAAAAAAAACCCCACAGATACCACCTGGGTGACTCAGTCAGTTGGGTGTCCAACTCTTTATTTTGGTTTAGGTCACGATCTGGGGGTCCTGGGATCGAGCCCACCGCCCTGTGCTCCGCGGGGCGTCTGCTTGAGGATTCTCGCTCTTCTGTCCCTTCCCCCCACTCGCCCTCTCCCTGTCTTTCCCTAAAAATAAATGAAAGTAAATAAATCTTTAGAAAAATGGAAACACACATATGCATTACTTTGATTAAAAATCAAAACAAAACAAAAATCCCCCAAAACAAACTATCTCTAAAATGTTTCTGGCCAGACGCCGTGTTGCTCCGGACAGCCCACAGGAGGGCATCCCGGGGCCTCCCTCCCGGCCGCCGCGTTCTGGGGTCCGGCCTCTGCTTGCGCCCGTCGTCCCAGCGACCCACCGCGGGCGCTTCTGGCCCCCCACGTCCGTGTCACTTGCCGCAGCTTCCGAAGCTGCTCCCCGGCTGCTCCCGTCTGGGCGTCTGTGGCGCTGGAAGTCCTGATCTGGATGAGGCTCCCCGCCCGCCACGCGCGCAGGACGCCCCCGGCCGCCGCAGCCCCCCACCCTCCCGTGGGACCTGCACATCCCCACGCGTGCGGAGATGGGTTTCCAAGGCAACTCTCTGCCAGAGGCAACGTTTTCGGGGTGGGAGCGAGGCGGCCACTCTCTTCCGTCCTCTGACCTGGTCCCCAGCCCCATGACCCGGCCGCCCTGCCCCACACCCTGCCCGAGTCTGGCCGGACTCAGGGACAGGGACGGCGCCGGCCTTACTCGGGACTGCGCGGAGCCCGAAAACGCACAGCCGCAGTCGGAAGACGCGGCGCCCGTCCTGCTTCCCAGCGAACTCGCAAGAGAACCTTCTGCAGCCTCTAGGTAACCCGTGGTTTCTGTTTCTGCTGGGCAAAAGGCAGCACGAAATGTTCACCTTGACTTACGGAAGGCATGATAAAGCAGTTAAGAAGAAATGAAGACGTACTACCAGATAGAAATTGTTAGTATTAACCTGCAAACTGCAATCTTCTTGCCTTTTTCCCAAAGTGTGCGATGATTTTGAAGTCATCGCCACCCTCTGCCTATCTTCCTTAAACTGTGGTTTGCATAAGGAAATCACATTCTTCTTTCCACAGCCAGGTACCCCTGCCGGACTCTTGTGTCTGCCTTTCTCGTTTCTACATTGGGTGGAGGGAGTGAAACATGGTGCGTTTCGCTAGGGATAGGAGCCGTCTCTCTGCAACCTCTGCAGGGCCCTCCCCAAAGTCACCAGGACTAATTGTCCCACCCCCAGGAGGCTGCAAATGGTCCCACCACAGCCTCCTCATTTTGTGCCATTCTCGTGCACACACGTATGGAGCTGCTGTCCCCAGAGTGCCTCGGACTGTCAGAGGCCTCCTCCACAAACCCACACCACTGGCCTCTGTTTATGAGCCATCCTTGTGCATCAGGGAAAGAATCTGACATCGTACCTGGGAGGCATCAGCTGACGCCGCAGTCTCGAGCCGGTCTTGTAGGTGCTTCTGGACTGGGTTTAACATGCCTCCGCAGGGCAGGTCCAGTGAGTGTGGGACTCAACCAAGATGGGTTTCATGGGGGTGAGCTCATCCCCGAGATGTTCCGGCTGCCTTCGGGATGAGCTCCATTGGGCCTCGGGAATGACACGCTCCCATTCCAGGAGCGGAAGCACTGGAGAAGGAGGTACCCAGATAGGGTCTTGGTTGGTGCTTCATCTGTGGGGGTGAGGTATGTACCAGGCTGGAACAATGGCGCGAACACTCACCCCAAATCTGCCCATGTCAGAAGTTTCCTGCTGGGAGTTTTGCATTAAATCTGTAGATCAGTTCCGAGAGAATTTAAATCTCTCTTCTGTTGAATCTCTCAACCCACAAACACAATGTATGTCTATTTCTTTCAAGCTTCTTTGATTTTTTTCACCAGGCTCTGCAGTCTTCAACACAAAGATCTTGTATGTATTTAAGTGTGTATCTCACTGATTACTTTTTACTGAAACAAAATCAGCAACTAGTTGGAAAGAGTGACCAGAATTCTATCAACGTTAAAATCATTAAATCAAAACTGTAACAAGATTTCAAAACATCAGTTCTCCAGCCTGACTGTTCACAGTGGTCAGGACTTGTTCTAGATACCAGGGCTCAGGCTATACACTTAGATAATTGTGAGCTCTGAGTCCTGTATCAGTCTATCTCCCTGTCGTCGTCTATCATCTACCTACCAATCCATCATCTATTTGTACAGCTGTTGTCGTCTTCTACCGCACATCTACTCGTCCCCCTACTGATTTATCCATCCATTTCCCGATCATCCATCTGTCTCCAACTTCAATCTTAAAAGCACTTTTATCGGCGGTTCCGGATGAATGAAGGGATAATTTGCATTTCATTCACTTATCTTCTGTCGCTGTTACTATTCTGCTTTCCCAAACCTTTACACCTCATCTAAATTATCAGTATGTACATTTTTCAAAAACACACACTTAATTGGAAAGTAAAGGTCATTCGCCTCCACATTTTGACAGCAGGGACCTTAGCTAAGTCAGCGTTAATGTTCTTTGAGTTCACAGGAAGATGCGTCCAGTGAGTGAATGCTTCTCCCGTGTTCAAGATCATGAACACAGTAGAAATGACACTGTAATTCAAATATGTAAACATTCACGGAGCTTTCATTTAGTAAGTAACTCTCTCGAATGAGACACTGTATCTTAAACAACATAAGATTAATTAGAAATAATAGAGACTGATTTTTTTTTGCGTGTTACACAGTGTATTCCTGATGGTCATGATTTCTTAAATCCTGGCAGAGATGTTACTAGTTCCGTTACTGAGGATCTACAACATGTGAATGTTGTATGAATGAAAGGAGGCTTACTATAGAGGAATAGGAAAGAGTAAAAAATAGATTCGTTAAAATCCAAAAGCTTCTGCACAGCAAAGGAAACAGTCAAAAAAACAAAGAGGTAACCCACGGAATGGGAGAAGATATTTGCAAATGACATTACAGACAAAAGGTTGATATCCAGGATCTATAATGAACTCCTCAAACTCAACACACACAAAACAGACAATCATATCAAAAAATGGGCAGAAGATATGGACAGACACTTCTCCAATGAAGACATACAAATAGCTGTCAGACACATGAAAAAATGTTCATCATCACTAGCCGTCAGGGAGATTCAAATTAAAACTACATTGAAATATCACCTTAAACCAGTTAGAATGGCCAAAATTAGCAAGACAGGAAACAACATGTGTTGGAGGGGATGTGGAGAAAGGGGAACCCTCTTCCACTGTTGGTGGGAATGCAAGTTGGTGCAGCCTCTTTGGAGAACAGTGTGGAGATTCCTCAAGAAATTAAAAATAGAGCTTCCCTATGACCCTGCCATTGCACTCCTGTGTATTTACCCCAAAGATACAGATGTAGTGAACAGAAGGGCCTTCTGTACCCCAATGTTTATAGCAGCAATGGCCACAGTCGCCAAACTGTGGAAAGAACCAAGATGCCCTTCAGCGGATGAATGGATAAGGAAGATGTGGTCCATATACACTCTGGAGTATCATGCCTCCATCAGAAAGGATGAATCCCCAACTTTTGTAGCAACATGGACGGGACTGGAAGAGATGATGCTGAGTGAAATAAGTCAAGCAGAGAGAGTCAATTATCATATGGTTTCACTTATTTGTGGAGCATAACAAAAAGCATGGAGGACATGGGGAGTTAGAGAGAAGGGGGTTGGGGTAAATTGGAAGGGGAGGTGAGTCATGAGAGACTATGGACTCTGAAAAACAATCTGAGGGGTTTGAAGGGGCGGGGCATGGGAGGTCGGGGTACTAGGTGGTGGGTATTATAGAGGGCACGGATTGCATGGAGCACTGGGTGTGGTGAAAAAATAATGATACTGTTATGCTGAAAATAAATAAATTTTTAAAAAATCCAGTAGGATTGAGAAGAGGAAAAACCATAATAGGCATGCTGAGAACATTCTTTTTTTTTTTTTTTTGAGTAAATTCCCTATCACCCAGTATAAAAAACTTCTTACATTGTTCCAATGTTTTCTTTTATAACCCATGCCAATGCAAATTGCAGTACATGCGTGACTTCATAACCCTCATTGTGGACAATACTGGAGCAAATTAAATTTGTATTACCACAGCCACCTCTCCTAAACTTCCTGATACTTTAGGAAATGGACTGAATCCTGGAAAAAAGCAGTTGCTCAAGATACATTGTGTGTGTGTGTGTGTGTGTGTGTTTTGTTTTGATTTATTTTGTTTTTGTTTTTTTCAAGTTAAAAACTAAACTATCTTTTGACAGAGAGAGCACAAGCAGGGGGAGCCGCAGGCAGAGGGAGAAGCGGACTCCCCACTGAGCAGGAAGCCCTGATGTGGGGCTCGATTCCAGGACTCTGGGATCATGACCTGAGCCAAGGGCTAGATGCTTGACTGACTGAGCCACCCAAGTGCCTAAAAGCTAAACTATCTTAAACTGAGAGAGGTATAGAGCTTTGTTTTCCTGGAGAACTCAGACATATTTTGATGCCTTCTAATTTAAAAATAAATGTTATATTACATTGTAAACTACTAACTTTATTATTCAGACATTGCCCGCCCTCTTCTAGATTTCTTAATTACAAACTTATGATCACCTATCAATTAAGCACTTCAAGTATAAGATGACTCTTTTTAGTAAAGAAACTGACCCTTGAACTACATCCACACTGCAGCACAAGTTTTGCAGTGGCGTCAAGGGATGCATGTAGGTAAGACTGTTTCTATGTGCTGGCATTGTGATTCCCTCAAGGCCAGCATGGTGCCATTAATTTTGACTTGCTAACCCCCAGCATCAGCTTCACAACTGACAGAAGGTACTAAATTCTTATCTGTTGAGCGGAGCAAGCCCGGATGGGTGAAAACCAGCAGTCATTGGAGTCACACAGACATACACAAATGTCTGTACAAACAAAGCAGAAGTCAAGAGACAAGAACACAATGGTAGGGTATTCACAGAAGGTGGAGACAACAAATGATCAATAAAGGTTAGGAAGAGCTTGATGGAGGAAATGGCATTCTTACCTAACGTTGAATGTGTTCTGAGAGATAGAACAATAGGTTCTGACAACCTTGGAAAGAAAGAGTACAACAGAGACAGTTTTATTGATGGCTGTAGCTGAGAGGAAGTCGGCCAAGGGTCAGGGCCAGAAGAACCAAGCCGTGAAGAGGAACTGCAAGAAAAGGCAACTGGACTCAGCAGTGCTGAGATGCAAAGAGAGGTGATGGACGGAATTAATATGCTAGCACAAGTCTTCTCTGTTGCCTCCGACAGGTGGTCCTTGAGCACCCACTGCCAGCCTGGAGACAGGATGGAGAAAGGAAGCCTTCCACTCTGCCTACCGCATCACACAGTTTGGTGGGTGAGACAGGTGACTGGTCGTCTCTCAGTTGAGTCACATAAAGCTGCTGAAGCTGGGCATGGTAAGAGGCAGTTTGCATTTCTCAACATTCCCCGGGCTGGAAGGGCAAGAAGGGCAAGAAGAGGAGGGG
>NC_081568.1:5211788-5246234 GCF_022355385.1 Mustela nigripes
CACCCAGGAGGCTCCACCCAGGAGGCTCCACCCAGGAGGCTCCACCCAGGAGGCTCCACCCAGGAGGCTCCTGGCGGCCCAAGCAAGATGGGAAAGAGGGGCACAGAGAAGCATCTTTGTACAGAAGGTACATTCTCGACATAATCAGCAGGTCTTGGTAAGGTACATGAGAAGATGGGGTGCTTCAGAGCATGGGGCCTGAGAAACTTGGGGTGTCATTTGCTGGTGAGGAAAAGCCTGAAAAGGAGCGATTTGTGGCAAGAGAAAAGAATAACAATGCTACTGGAAACAGCTGGCCTCTCAGTTAAGACCTGCAAATCTGGACGGCTCTGGGTACTTGGCATGTTTTCTTCCTACAACCCCACTGCCATCTGAATTTTACAAAAAAGAAAACTGAGGCAAAATGAAGATAAGTAATTTGCTTAAGATCACACAGCCAATGAGTGGCGGAGTCAGGTGCTAACTCAGAAAGGCTGAGCGTGTTTTAGGAAATGACTACTTTGAGGTGCATGTGGGACGTGGAAGTGGAGAGGTCAGCTCAGCACGTAGATGTGGGTCAGGAGCTCAGAGATTATCTTCAGGGGAGGTAGGCAGTTGGAAATCTCTGGAATGAGTGAAGGTTAAGGACATGAGACAGGTGTTGTGGAGTCTTCTCCACAGCTTGAGACCTAAGGTCTTTCTCCACGGTGGGAAGGAAGGTGTTTAAGAACAGGGCAATTAGAAGCAACAGGCCCCTGCCCAGGGAAAGTTGAAGATGTAGGGTGTAATGGAGCTGGAGCCCACGGGCTGCAGAACACAGGGGTGGGCACCTGGGAGCCGTGATCTCTCGTGAGCATCTTGCAAAGACCTGCCTGTGCAGGGACGGACCATGAGCAGAGGAGCGCCTCCCCCCACGACCCCCTCCACGCTGCCTCGTCCACGAGTCTTGGCAACTGCGCCCTGTCTTCCACCGCAGGTGAGGTCACCTTGCAGACTCCTAAGGCTTTTAAAGCACCACGAACCTATTTATATAATATATTTATGCAAATAGTAAACATACTATATCATCAAGTGTAAGAGCATTCAAACAAATTCAATCTGACATTCCATTTCAAGGTGCACTTAAGGTGTCCTGACCCTTGTTTTTGAAAGCTACAAGTATTCATGACAGATAGTTCTCCTGGGTCAAGACACAAAGTTTAACTTATGGTCCTATCTTTATCGCCACAAGAAGAAGAAAAGCAATCATGGCAGAGTGGAGAAGAAGGGAAGTTATTTGAAATACTGGAAATGGAAAAAATCCCTAACAGAACTTAGCATTATCAGCCTGCAGAGGTATGTAGGGGCCTCTGCGCAGGTGACCTCATGTGCTGGAGGAAAAATGGGATTGAGCTGTGTGTTAGGTGTCACCGATAATGAGTTTCCTCTCCCACACCAGCACTGGCCCTGGACCACGGGGACCACCGGCACATTGCACCGTGGAGCCCCCCGGGCTCTGCTTTGTGATGTCACCTTGCCCTATGGGACTCCCTGGTTCCTCCTCTTGGGCTGACAGGTGGAGCACGTGCCCGGCAACTCGTCTGCTGCCACAGGGGATCAGTTCTGGCCACCAGCACGGAACTAATGGAATTCAGTTTTGAGGTGACCACAGCTCTGTGCCAGCAATCTTCTTTCTCTCTCACTATTTGCCTAGCCGGAAGTCAAGAAATCCACAATTACAAAGGAGGGGGACACACCAGATGGCTGAATTATAGGAAGATGAGGCTGCCGGAGCTGTGCCAACCACAGCAGGAGCAAAATTGTGCCACACTATGGAGAGCTCTGATTTTTCTTACTGCAACATTGCCCATCATGAGCCAGGCAACTATAGTTTGAAGCTGCAAATTTGACCCTGTGATACTCTGCTACAGTAGCCAACACATGAGGGTATATGTCACTGTGTTATTGGGTCTTCCCTGTGCTATCATACTGCAACATTATATTATCACACAAACACACACAAAGCACTGATTACATTGATGTATATTACAGGACACACTTGACGGGCGGCCCAATTTTCAGTAGCTCTGCCTTGCCTCTCTGGTTT
The DNA here is from genome assembly GCF_022355385.1 of Mustela nigripes. Lineage (NCBI taxonomy): Eukaryota > Metazoa > Chordata > Mammalia > Carnivora > Mustelidae > Mustela > Mustela nigripes. The sequence continues at coordinate 5,213,854 of NC_081568.1, forward strand.
ATGATTCTAAAAATACTCGAAAAGTTCCTTTAACGTTACCACCAAACACTGCATAAAGAAGGGAATCTATAAAACTGCTGGCAGGTTCATCAGTAATATCCATCATTCATTCATTCATTCATTCCACAAACATTCCTTGAATTTCAACCATGCGCAGATGAAGACCCTAGAGAGGAATCCATGTACCCTGAGGGGATGACAACCACTTGTAATTACCATTATCATGGAACACAATAGCAGCACCAAGTATAAATAATTTGAGGGAAGGCAGAGAGGTAGTATTGTAGCCCGGAGTGGGTGGATGCCGGAAAGTCAGGACGTTTCCTGGAGGACATATTTTCCGAGCTGAGGTTTTAATGGTTGGGTGAGGGTAACCAAGCAAGAGAGTTAAGGAGACCCATGGAGCTGCCGGGAGCCCGGGACCCATGCGGGCAACAACCGGGGGTTCGATGCTGGGGTTGGAGATTTCCCGTAGGGCGGAGGAGGGAGGGCTGGTAAGGTGACCGGAGGGCCAGATCAAACAGAAGGTGGGTTAGAAGCTTGATTGTTTTTATTTTAGAAGCAAAATGAAGTCACCGGAGAAAAGGTTTGCCCGGGATTACAGCAACAGTAAGATAATGGACTTTCAACAGACTGTTCTGTCAGTGCGGAAGGAGGGAGAGAAGGAATGGCCCCGAATCAAGGAGAAGGTGTGAGCCACAGTCTGGGGCCAGGGGGCTGGAGAGCGAGCAGTTGTGAAAAACCCCAGAGGAGGGAAACCTACAGGAATCGTAGGTAGAAGGATGTAAGGAAGGATGAATGCCTCTCGGGTTCTGATACAAAGGTAGAAGAAGAAAATCGCAATCATCCATAGTACACTCGCACTACAGCCACTACAAAGATCTGATAGGTAGCCCCTGCTGCAAGCATCCGAAAGCACAGAGAACAGCAATCCCTGGGGTGGTTCGCAATAACAACAGTTATTGCAATAACAACAGTCCTCAACCAACCGTCACTCTCTGTTACCAACAGCGCGTTTTCTAGGTTCAACGTCTGCCAGCCCCAGGAACCTCCCAGCAGCTGGTGGGCAAGAGCCCCAGTGTTTCAGCAGGACCAGCTCTCTGGTAAATGATCCTTAATAACAGGCCAGATAGTGGGATATTCTACAAAGTATTTTACTTTATTGAGGTACAAGATTCTCAGATTCCTTTGCTGAGAATTCTTGCTAACTGTTCATTATTTCTTTTATTATATCTAAGATGCAAGGAATTGTCTAAGTGACTTATGGTTTATAATTAGAAGCTATGATGAAAACTGCTCTAACATGATCCTGGGGCTCTCTCTTCAACGTGGAATTATTTCTATAAAAGTGTCAGTGGGTGATTATGTTGGCCTTCTCTCTAGAAACTACTTCTCCACTTACAGGACTGCTCAAATTTAATGGGAAGAATCCCTAAAGACCCAGCTCTGTCAATTAAATGAAATGAAACCATCTTACACCATGACTGTTGGGCATTCACTCACAGACTATCCAAAGGAGATAAGAATGAGAAGAATCAGCAGCCCATTGCATTTTAAGATCGAAAATAAAAAGAATTTTTAAAAAATATTTTATAATTCCCTTAATAAAAGTCTTAGGAATTTTTCTAAATTTTTACTTATCATATATAAAAATTAGCTCCCAGTATTATAAATGACAGCTCCCTATAAAAATTTGCATTATTATTTTCAGAAAGATAAGCACAGACCAATGTTAAACCTTTTCAGTGCTTCGCTGATTTCTGTAAAAGAGCACAAGAAAAATGGCATCTCCCAAAGCAGCTTGTCTCTTGATAGCCCTCGAATGAGAAGAGTGGTTTACATGCAGGAATGCTGGGTGAAATAAGTCTAGCAGAGAGTTATCAATTATCATATGGCTTCTCTTACTTGTGGAACATAAGAAATACCGCAGGGGATGTGGAGGGGTGGAGAGGAGAAGGGAGTTGGGGGAACTCGGAGGGAGACGAACCATGTGACTGTGGACGCTGAGAAACAAACTGAGGGTTTTGAGCGGGGGGAGGAGGTTGGGGGAACCAGGTGGTGGGTATTCAGGAGGGCACGGATTGCATGGAGCACTGGGTGTGGTGCATAAACAATGAATCTTGGAGCACTGAAAATAAAATAAAATTAAATTAGATTTAAAAAAATAATGAAAGGGAATAAAGAAGCCACATGCTCTGAGAAAAGTCTGCCTATTTAGACTACTATGTGTTTGATCTGATTACTTAGTCCTGTGATACTTGGCATTTTTATTTGTCAGGATTTAGGAAAACCAATAACCAGTTAGAGGAGGGTGAGTGTCAGGCCCTCAGCTACTTGCACATCTGTCATTTTCTCCCCTTCACCACTTGGTGTTGGGGTGAAAGGCAATGGGCTGGCCGGAGGCTCCATGGTTCGGGTCTCCCAGGGGGCTGCAGTGTTCTTCTCAAAGGGGTGCTGGGGATGGGGGAGTGGGATTTTTGTCCGGAGAAGGATTAAGATTGGAACTGTGATCGTCGTTGACAGTTGCCTCTGATGTGTCTTCTTCACGACTGAGAAACCCTCTCTCCCCACAGCTGGGTCATTTATTCCTCAGGATGCGCAAGAGAATGCAGACTTGTGCCCCCATCAAATTTTCAGATCCCACGAAGAATGATTTGTATCAGAAAGAACAAGAAAAGAAAATCACCAAGATTGCTTTTTTTTTTTTTTTAAGATTTTATTTATTTGACAGAGATCACAAGTAGGCAGAGAGGCAGACAGAGGGGTTGGGGGTGGGGGTGGTAAGCAGGCTCCCCGCTGAGCAGAGGGCCTGATGCGGGGCTCGATCCCAGGACCCTGGCATCATGACCTGAGTCGAAGGCAGAGGCTTTAACCCACCAAGCCACCCAGGCGCGCCCCACCAAGATTGCTTTTTTTTTTTTTTTTTTAAAGATTTTATTTATTTATCAGAGAGAGGTGGGGGGGAGAGCGAGCACAGGCAGACAGAATGGCAGGCAGAGGCAGAGGGAGAAGCAGGCTCCCTGCTGAGCAAGGAGCCCGATGTGGGACTCGATCCCAGGATGCCGGGATCATGACCCGAGCCGAAGGCAGCTGCTCAACCAACTGAGCCACCCAGGCGTCCCCCAAGATTGCTTTTAACCTGAGTCCGCCACCACGAGAAAATATTTATATGGACGCTTCTATCTTCTTACTTCCTGTTTGACAGCTCTGCAGACCTGCAAATAATTCTTCACTGTGTTTTCCTCCCTGGTTAGAGACTCGCCACAGGGGTGGAAAACCTCTTGTAGAAACCAAAGAGCTGAGCAGGTGCTGGGCAAATTTGGGGAGCAGTTCGGGTACCCATCCTTGCCTCTCTGTCGCGGGGCTTCAGCCATCTGAGAGCAGGTCCCAGAGAAATAGAACGAACTTCTTGGTGCGCGTTGTTTTGAACTAAGGAATCCACCAGCCATCGGAAGAGTTATTTTAGAGGATAAAAGAGAATAGAACACCATGGTCTAAGACTCTTACAATTAACAAAAACGTGGACCTGTTACCCATCTTTTAGAATTAAAGACATCAATTAGACTATTGTTACCCAGTTGGTGGCCAACTTGGATAAAAGGCTTTAAGAAATGAAATGCTGTATTTCCACAATAGAGACATTAAAACTCTGAAACCCACATATTCAAAATGGACTTTGACAAACAACCTTATGAAGTAATTCTATGCAGAATGGAATTTTTGTGCTTATTAAATATGAAAAAGAATTATGTTCTTGTCTTTTTTTTTCTGACTTCAGCTCTTAAAACAGTCTCCTTATAAGGCTTTACTGCTTAGAATTTGATCTCCTTCTGCATCAACAGACCTGCCCTTGCCTGTCAAGAATTCCTCCAAGCAAACAGGAGAGCTTAACTTTTTCAAGACTTCTAGCATATTAGAGAGCATACGGTCTACTAAACATAGTATTTTTAATAATAATAATAGTAATAATAAGTTTCAGGCAGGTCTATGAAACCTGTGATATTCTGGCTCTAAAAATGTAAGGCTATTTGATTTTTGGTTCGTTTTGAATCTGCTGTGCTGTTGAGCATGAACTCCCAGGTACTAAGTTTTTGTTCTGGTTCCCATGAAATAGACCCAACTTCCTTAGGAGAGGTTTGCTCACCTCCTGCTTTCACAGAATAAATAACAAAGATTAAAGAAGCCATCTAGATAAAGGATTGTAACCCATCATCCGGGAAGGTTAATTCTCAACATGATAAAATGCTTTGTGGAAGATATTAAAGTAGGAAGCCTAGTTTCTCTCTATTTGGGAGATAAGAGGGAAATGGGAAGGAAGCAAGGCTTGTGGCCGTTGAGAAGAAAGAAGGTGGAGCTATGTAGAGAGGCCGTAGTTCCGCGAAGCAGCACAACAGGACAAAGGAAGTCAGATGAAGAGGCGAGGCGTCCTACGGAGGGAAGAGATGGAAAGGATGCCCACCCCTACCTGCACTGGTGAAACACGCCGATGGGGACCCAGAAGCTCTCATTCTTCAGAAACCACAGGAAATGTAAGTTCTAGAGTGCTACACACCAGGAAATACGGTCCCACCATTTAGTGGACAAAAATCCCAGACACCCGCCAACTGGAAACCAGAAACAAGATTTCCCATGATAAATCTAGAAGGTTTGATTAAAATCATATACAAAATGATAGCCCAATTTTGCATGGCACTTTAAAAGAGCCCATGACAAAGAAATCTCACGTTTTCTTTCTTTTTTTTTTTTTTTAAGATTTTATTTATTTATTTGACAGACAGAAATCACAATTAGGCAGAGAGGCAGGCAGAGAGAGAGGAGGAAGCAGGCTCCCCACTAAGCAGATGGCCTGATGCGGGGCTCGATTCCAGGACCCTGGGATCATGACCTGAGCTGAAGGCAGAGGCTTTAACCCACTGAGCCACCCAGGTGCCCCACATGTTTTCTTTAAAGAGTCATGTTGATATGTTAGACAGGTGTCACAGGCATCAATTACCTGTATTTCTTTAAAGCCTCTTAAAGGACAAAATCAAGAAACATACGCAGGTTCAAAACTCATGGAAGTTGAGCTGAAATCAGTAAGAAGCTGTTGACTCACATGTACAAAGATCCGGCCCCACTCTCCTCCACGCCCCCACCCCCAGCAAAAACCTTATAATAAACAAGCACAGAACTAAGACATGAACCCCCTTCCCCCTCCTGGGTAACGCCGTGCAGTCCCCGTTAGCCACCTCAGGTGACAGAGTCCTTAAAATGGCCTGGTCCAAACTGAGCTGTATGTAAAATCCACACAAGATTTCAGAGACTTAGAGTGAATAAAATAATTGATATCCTGCGGAGCATAAGGAATAGCATGGAGGACATTAGGTGAAGGAAAGGAAAAGTGAGTTGAGGAAAATCGGAGGAGATGAACCATGAGAGACTGTGGACTCTGAGAAACAGACTGAGGGTTTGGACGGGAGGCAGTGGGGGGATGGGTGAGCCTGGTGGTGGGTACTGAGTTGGGCACGGATTGCAGGGAGCACTGGGTATGGTGCATAAATAATGACTCTTGGAACACTGAAATAATAAAATCAAGTTAATAAAAAACAATTAATATCCTATTAATTTTTAAATTTTGATGATATGCGGAAATGATAATATTTTAGATGTACCAATTTAAGTAAAGAATATTATTAATATGAATTTTGAATTTCTGAATGTAGTTACTAGAAAATGTAAAATCCCATCTGTGGCTCAGACGTGCTGGTTGAAAAACTTCTGAGACTTGCGGGGAAGGAGCTTGGCTTCTGTGCACCCCACATGGCCTCTTCACTGGGCTGAGAACATCAGGTTGGCTACTTCTATGAACTTTACTTTACCTTGAAGATCTGTTTTGCTCAACAAATTATTTTTATACAATTCCAGATTTTCAAAAATATCTTAAAATTGAAATATTCTCTAGAGTGTTCATGAGATGTGTATGACATTCATAGGCTACTATAACTTTGGGGTTAAAGAAACAGATTTCTGGCACCCTTGGAAAGCTGTACTCCCAAAGGTTACCACAATCCCGACCCCGTAAACATCAGTTCACACTGAGTTTTTGTTTTGTGTTGATCTTGTTTGCTTTGCTTTTACCTCATATGAATGGAATTATAGAGTATGTGATTTTATTCATGTGATCTTTTTCACTTAGTAATATATTTGAGAGCTTCCCATATTCTTCATTTACCAATAAATAATTTTTTTTTTCTTTATCCAATAGTCCTCTGGGTATTAGTTTTTACTCACTCACTTGTTGGATAGTATCTCAGTTTTTTTCCTACTTTTTGACTCATAGGTATAAAGTTTCTATGAACATTTCAATAAATGCCTTTTAGAATACACTTACATTCATTTATATATATTTAAGAGTAGATTTATTCCAAGGTATCTTACGGGTTTTGGTGCTATTGTAAAGTGAATCGATTGTCTAACTTGGATGGGACTGGAGGAGATGATGCTGAGTGAAATAAGTCAAACAGAGAGAGTCAATTATCCATATAGTTTCACTTATTTGTGGAGCATAAGGAATAGCATGGAGGACATTAGGAGAAGGGAAAAAATGCAGGGAGAGAAACCGGAGTGGGAGACGAACCATGAGGCACTATGGACTCGGGGAAACAAATGGAGTTTTTAGAAGCGGGGGATGGGTGAGCCTGTGATGGGTATTAAGGAGGGCTCGGATCGCAGGGAGCGCGGGGTGTTACACGCAAACAATGAATCGTGGAACACTGCATCAAAAACTAATGATGTACTGTATGGTAATTAACATAACACAATTCAAAAAGTAGAATTTCTGGGTCAATTAATGCTAATATCATTTTTAATGGCAATTGCCAGACAGGTTTCCAAACAGCTTGAGTATTTCCCACTCCTGAGGGCACTAGCAAGAGCTCAAGCACTTACGATTCTTGCAAACATTTGTCTTTGTAATCATGGCCTTCTGGTGGTGTGGGGCTTTGACCCCTGTACCTTTAGCTTGCATTTCCCTAATGAGTATTGAAGCCAAACTGGTTTTTTTTTTTTTAAATTTATTATTGTATTTCATCATTTATTTAGGTTTTCTTTATTTGTCCCAATGATGTTCTGTGGTTTCCATTAATGAGATCTGCCACATTTTGCTTAAAATGAGCACCGTGTGTGGTGCATAAATAATGAATTCTGGAACACTGAAAAGGAATTTAAAAAATAAATAATTTTTTTTAAATTAAAAATAAATAAATAAAATGAATCAGTAAGTTTTTTAATATTTTTATTCAATTGAGAATATTATTTGAAATTTAAAATATTTATTTTTTCAATCATTTATTGATGAACTTCAAAATACACATTATTTGTATATGTTCACCTTGTAGCCTCTGGCTTTGCTAAATTTTCATATTGGTTTTAGCTGGTTTTAGATTATTTGGATATCTATGTGCATAGTCATATCATTTGAAAACAAAAGAAGTTTTGTTTATTTCTTTCTGATGTTTATACATTTTATTCTGTCCATGTTTGACTGCACTGGCTAAGATAACCTATACACGGTTGGGGTGCCTGGGTGGCACAGTCAGTTGAGCCTCTGGCTCTTGGTTTCAGCTCAGGTTGTGATCTCATGGTTATGAGACTGATAGAGGCCGCCTTGCAGGCTCTGTGTTCAGCAGGGACTTTGCTCAAGACTCTCCCCTCTCCCTCTGCTTCTCCCGCTCATGCTCTCCTTCTCTCTCAAATAAATAAATACATCTTAAAAAAAAAAAAAAAGATTACCTATACAAGGTTGAAGAAAATGAAGGATAGTGAACATTCTTTTCATCAATTTAGGGAGAAAATTACTGAATATCTCATCATTAACTGTGATGTTAGCTCTAGATCTATTGGACATGACCCTGTATCAGATTTCTTATGCCTATTTTTTCTGAGAATTTTATGATGATTGGGTATTAAATTTTATCAACTTCCTTTTCTATATCTATTAAGATTAATTTATACATCTTCTCTCTTATCCGTCCAGAAGGTGAATTATACTGATTAAATTTCAAATGCAGAACTAAGTTGCTATTCATGGAATAAACCTTGCTTGATCATGAATTGTTATCCTTTTAATTTATCCCTAGATCTGATTTGTTAATATTTTATTAAAAATTTTGCACCTATTCACAAGATATTAATCTGTAATTTTCTCTACTTACAATGTCCTTGTCAGATTTTGCTATGAAGCAAAATTTTGCATTATGAAATAAGTTAGGAATTGGCTCATATTTTCTTTCGAAACATTTTTTAATTAAAGAAGCAATATGGACACAGGAATATAGGGAGTTTTAAATTTCTTTTTGTGATATATTTTTTTTAAGATTTTATTTATTTATTTGGCAGACAGAGATCACAAGCAGGCAGAGAGGCAGGCAGAGAGAGGGGGAAACAGGCTCCCCACCGAACAGAAAGCCCGATGAAGGGTTCAATCTCAGGACCTTGGGATCATGACCAGAGCCAAAGGCAGAGGCTTTAACCCACTGAGCCACACAGGTGCTCCTTTTTTTTGCCAAATTTTTGAAGAAAGACTATGAACCAACTAGCCCTAGTTAATTTCTATAGAACAATAAAACACAATAGAATACAACTTCTTCTCAATTATACATGAGAACTTACAAAGATAAGCCATAATCTTGACTATAAAACAAGTCTCAATAAATTTTATAAGATCCGAGTCACATAAAATATCTTCTTTGGGGGTGACTGGGTAGCTCAGTGACTGACTGTTGATTTCAGCTGGGCAGTTGTGGGATCAAGCCCTGTGTGGGCTCCATGCTCAGTGTGGAGTTTGCTTGAGATTCTTTCTCCTTCCCTCTGTCACTCCCCACACTCACATGGCACACACACTCTCTCTCTCAATAAGAGAAAATCATATATATATATATATATATATATATATATATATATATATATATATATGCTTTTCCAACATATTTGAAATCTCAATAACATACTCCAATGTGGTTCAAAGAAGTCTAAAGGGAAATTAGAAAGTATTTTAGTCTGAATGAAAAGAAAAACCGAGGGACACCTGGTGGCTCAGTCGGTTAAGTGACTGTCTTCAGCTCAGGTCATGATCCCAGGGTCCTGGGATCAAGCCCCACATCAAGCTCCCTGCTCAGCAGGGAGTCTGCTTCTCCCTCCCCTCTGCCTGCCTCTCTGCCTACTTGTGCTCTGGATCTCTCTGTCAAATAAATAAATAAAATCTTAAAGAAAAGAAAAGAATAGAAAAGAAAAACTGAGGGGGTGGTGTGGCTCAGCCAGTTAAGAGCCTGTCTTCAGCTCAGGTCATGATGACAGGGTCCTGGAATCGAGCCCCAAATCGGGCTCCCTGCTCAGCAGATATTCTATGTCTCCCTCTCCCTCTGTAGCCCTCCCTGCTTGCACTCAATCTCTTTCTCAAATAATAAATAAATCTTTAAAAAAGAATAAAAGAAAAATTGAATATACCAAAATTTGTAACATGCCACAAGTAACATTAGAAGAGAAAAAATAAGATTTCAAATCAATAATCTCAGTTTCCACTCTAAGAAATTAGAAGAATAAATCGAATGTAAGCTGGTTGAATAATGTACATGGAGGTGAAAATTAATGAAATGAAAAATAAAAAAAGGAAAAAAATCAAATGAAACCAAAGGTCGTTCTTGAAAAGATTAATAAAGATGATAAACCTCTAGCCAGACAGATGAGAAGGAAGAGAGCAAAGGAAGGTAGGAAAGAGAATACAAAAACACATTATCAATATTGGAAACCAGGAAGCTGACATCATAACAGATTCTACAGATGTAAAAATGATAGAATGAACATCTTAAGCTTATAACTTCATCAACTGAGATAAAATAAGCAAATACCTTTAAAGATAAACTCCAGAAATTTAACTTTAACCCACTGAGCCACCCAGGTGCTCCTTTCTTTTGCCAAATTTTTGAAGAAAGACTATGAACCAACTAGCCCTAGTTAATTTCTATAGAACAATAAAACACAACAGAATACACCTTCTTCTTGAGAAGAAATAAGAAGAAAAAAGATAGCCCTGTATCTTTTGAAGAAATTGAATTTGTCCTTAAAATTCTTCCCTACCCCCCAAAATTCTAACCCTGGTGTCTTCACTGGTGAAATCTACCCAACACATAGAAAACACAGAGAATCTTATGGGATCTACAGATAAAGTTACTAGAACTTCTATGTGAGTTCAGCAACAGATTAGAAAAATGAATACACAAAAATCAATAATATTTCTATACACTAGCAACAAAAAATAGAAATTAAATTTAAAATACCATTTATAGAAGTGTTGCAAGTATAAAATACCTAGACATAAGTCCAATAAAGTAGTCTAGTCCAATGAAAACTACAAGTTATTGTGAGAAGGAAAGGAAATCCTACATAAATTAGAGGGCAAGCATGAGTGGATGCCGGCTGGAGTTCAGGGACCCGATGCAATTTTTAAATTTTTTTAAAATTTTTGAAATTTTTATTATTTTCTAAATAATAAGCTGTGTAAAATGTTGAGTTTGTTGCTAGCAGGCTTTTGGGCTAACAGGTTTCAGCCTGCAGCAAAGAAACAACCTGAAGGTTTGTTGGGGTATTTTAAAAATAATTAGGTGTGTGAAACTTTGAGTTTGGTGCTGGAGGGTTTCTGAGCAAACAGGTCTCAGCCTGCAGTGAAGACATAAGCTGCCTATGGGCCAATACTCAGAGGTCATTTTTGGTTCATTTAGGTAACAAAGACTCACTATGATGAAGATGTCTATTCTCCCAAACTATTCTGTGGATTCATCACAATCCCTATCAAAAGTCCAACAGGTTGATTGTAACAATTGTCAAGCTGATTATAAAATTCATATGGAAATGCAAAGGACTTACAGAAGTCATAAGTAATGTAGAGTAAAAAACAAAGCTATAGAACTTAAATTATCTCAGCTTCAAGCCTTATGGTAATTAGTAAAGTTGTTTTTTAAAATGTTATATGTTTATTGATTTTTATTTAGTTGATCACATACACATATCTGAAAATAGTTGCTTCAGCTCTGTACCCTCCTAGACTTCCATTCTACGACCATGTTTGCTTATATGCTTTGAAGCTCTGTGTAAGATACATGTCTATTTAGGATTACTACATCCTCTGGTTCAGTGTCTTCTGCATCTTGACTTAAGAGTCTTTGTCTGTTAGGAGTATGATCTCGGTAGCTATCTGATGAGATGTACTTTTCATTCCTTAAATTTTCACCCTGTGCTCTCATACAAACAGTGTATCTGCTGTGAGGGTCACATAGTTTGAGCTACACTTTTGTATCCAAATGAAAATGTGTGTCTGGGACTTGTGAATCCATTTGTGTTATACTTTATTCCTGATATGGTTAAGCTTCAGTTTGCTTTCTTGTTATTTGTTTCCAAACTGTCTCATCTCTTCTTTGTTCTTTTGATTTTTCTTCTTTCCAATTTAGAAAATACCTATTAAATTTTGCTTTATCTCTTCCTCAGCCTTTTTGTATCAATTTAGTACTAAATTGACTAGGGAAAAAAAACTGGCTATCTTCCTTGCCTATGAAAGCAACAGATAATTATAGGGAAAAACACATTAAAATACAGAGGGAAATGGATAGGTTTTAACAGTATTATTTCCTGAAAATAGGAGTTGGTTGAACTTTCAACAGTTTTGCATGATTCCCATATTTATCTCTTCAAATATCACTTCTGGCCTCCACTCTTCCTAGTCTTTTTTCCCTGGTATTCCAATCATCCAAATGTCCTGAAAGTATAGTTGTATGGCATTTCAGTCACAATGGGAGAACCATATCTTACTTCCTAGACATATGTGGAAATCCTTTCATATAAAACTGAAATAGGGTCTTACCTTATTTACTTCCCTAATACCTTATTTGAGCAGAGCAGATTAAATAATTCCTTTCAAAAGCCAACCTTTAGGATTTTTAGATGGTACTTTGAGAAAATGTCTATTTCTGTCAGCAGAATGATACCTATTCTGGAACGTGCTGGAAGGAACCAGAAGCAAACTTCTTTGGGCATACTTAGAATTTTTGCATGATTTAAATCATTTCAGAAAGACTTCAATATTCTAAGAAGAAAACAAAATGTCATTAATTATAAGGTTCATGGTCATGGGATTGGCATGATAGTTCATGATAGTAATATATTGTAAAAACATAGAGGTATCAAACAATAGCATATATTTTTCATGCAATTTGAATGCTATAAAATAAGAGCATCCTGCCAGCAAATTTCACCAGTGTATCTTAAATAAGCCCTGCTTCTATTAATTTTGGGAATTATCACTGTGTCTCCATTTTCTTTGTAGCAAATGTCCATTTTTCATTGCTATTAAAGCTCCTTAGACAAAACCTCTTTTGTAACCAGAACATCAAGGCAACACTATCAAAGTAGACAAATAACATATATTGCAAAGTCCTGTTTTCAGGAAATAATACTGTTAAAACATAGCCATCTCCCCCTCTGTATTTTAATGTGTTTTCCCCTGTAATTATCTGTTGGCTTTCATAGGCAGGGAAAAATAGCCAGTTTTTTTCCTAGTCAATTTAGTAGTTGTGTTTTTTCCCCTTAAATCACTTATAAAGATGGTAGTCCCCACGATATAAAAGCTTAGAGTTCAAAAGTTGTCTTAACTTTAAATCGTTACTTTTGAGTTATTGGAGTGATTAGGTTGATGTATGTCTTTACCACAGTGAAAATCCTTTCAACTGTGCACAGGTCAGATGTGGTTTGTAGGAACATAATAGCGATTTCAGTCACCTGATTTTAGAAGTAGGTATTGAATTCCAGGAGCAGGAAGTTCTACTAATGGGATGACTTTAAAGAACAACACTATGATTGGCTTTTTTTCTCACTGCCAATGTATTACACTTCTAACACAAGAAAGTTGTAAAACACAGAGGCACAGAAGAAATATAAATGACAAAAGTCCTGCGTAAACCGCCATTCTAAGATAATTATTATGGTATATATCTATGGAGATTATACAAACTGTGGACACAAATGAACAGACTTTTTTGAATCTCTAAAAGAAGGAAAGACAGTGCAGGCCGCTTCCCCAGGGAAATGTGCTCTTCGCAGGGAAGAAAGTGTTCCAGAAAATGAGCAGCTTTTACAGAGTTGTATACTTTTTTTTTTTACATCTTGTAAAATCTCAAAAGATTATAGATTAACATATGGGTGAGAATCATGAGTTTAAACATCAAGGAATGCAGAGTAGCAGCACTGGTGGGTATCTCAAGGTCAGGGTGATTTTCCTATAGGCTACTCATTCACAAAGATGTACAATGCATGTGTGGCAGGACCATGAGGAAGTGGAGATGCAACGTGGGGGGTTTGGGGGGCAGGAAAAGAATAAATCAAAGAAGATGGAATCGGGAGGGAGACAAACCATAAGAGACTCGTAATATCACAAAACAAACTGAGGGTTGCCGGGGATGGGGGATCTGGAGAGGCGGGTGGGGTTATGGACATTGGGGAGGGTATATGCTATGGTGAGTGCTGTGAAGTGTGTAAACCTGGTAATTCACAGACCTGTACCCCTGGGGCTAATAACACATTATATGTTTATAAAAAAATAGAAAATATTTAAAATAAATAAATAAATAAAAATAAGACAGTTAAAAAAAAAAAGGTTTTTGCTTTAAGCAAAGTTTATGTATAGCCATGTTGACTTAGAAAGAAATCTAAAATGGCGTCCATTGTATATCAGGCATTTAGAGAAGCTTTATCTCATCAAAGCATAGATATACACATATTTTAGATGTCATACTCTACACATCACTTTGTAGCTGCTGTGTCCTCCTTTTGCAACTTATGAGGAGTGTTTTCCCATGTTGATAAGTCTTTTCCTTAGGATATTTGTAATGACTATTTTGAAATTTATCATATGCACATACCAAGTTGGTTTAACCAAATTCTTATTTTGGAACATCAGAGTTTGGCTATGATTTACCAAACCTTTGACATTTTCCATTCAAATCCCAAAGCTAAAACTGTTCATTAGAGAAAGTTAATAGTGTATTTTTAAGAACGAAACATAACACAAATAGTCTCCTTTTTCAAAATTCTCAATAATAATCATAAAGAATACTGAAAAAACAAAACCTAACAAAAACCCAATTTTAAAAATTAAACCAGTGGTACTCCTCAGGGACAATTTTTGATTTCCAGGGGATATTTGGCAATGACTGAAAACATTTTTGATGGTCACGAGAAGAGGGATACAAAGGCATCTAGGACATAGAAGCCAGGGATGATTCTAAACACACATAAATGCACGGGACAGACTCCCACAACCAAGAATTATTTCATCCAGAATATCAGTAAGCCTGGAGACTAAATCTTGTCCACATGTACAGAGACTGGTTTACATCCTCTCAGTGGCATGAACTTGCATCATAGCTGTGCTTGAGAAGTCACAGCTGCTGAAAATTCCCCACCAGTCTCGTCTACTGGGATCCACACCAGTGGGGGCAGAGGGTGGTTTGTAGCAGTGGTCAAAGTGTTGGATTTCTGAAAATGCAGATATGCCCATAGAAGCAGATTATCAAACTGGGGCTGAGAGAGAACCACTTTCCGAAGGCCTGTTCCTTGGGTAGATACTGTGGGAACCATGTCCTTCCCCAGCGCAACACCATTTCCACAAGGAAAATGAGGTAGAAATTCTTTCTGTTTTTCTGATCTGGGCTCAGCAAGATGTCATGACTTTGGCTTTTGAACCTAATGTGTATTTACAGTCTCTATCCTGTAGCACCCAATTTGCTTAAAATAGCTTGGTTTCCTGAACTGAAGGTATTCTAACCAAGACTTTTAAAGATTTAAATTTGACGCAAATGTTACGGCTTTCCTCCCCTAGCTTTCTGTCTATCCCATACTTTTCATTTTATTCTCAACGTCCAAGACATTTTCTCAGCTGCATGGATTTTATCTCTTTTGTGTAGCTCAAATTAAGCGGTGCTCACAGCAGATCGACACAAACCCAGCTCATCTTACTCTCCTCTTGTCTTTTAGAGCAGCTAATAACTTACTATTATTGCTTCCCTTCCAATTTAGCTCTCCATACAAAACCAGAACAATCATTTTCAAATGCAAATGAGAAGATGTTATCGCCCTGCTTAAAAACACACAAATGCTCCACTTACCGCTGTGAAATATCAAGCAGGAATCTGCCTGTGGCCTGCAAGACCCTGGTGGCCTTGCTCTCCACACACCTCCTCAAGGTTGGGTCCCCTGGCTTTCCCTGCAGACTTCCAATGCATGGTCCTCCTTCAGTTCCTCAAAAGGAAGTGCCACTCTTTCCTGCCCCGAGACATTAACACACAGTATTGGTTCTGATCCACTCAGCTTAATTCCTGCATTTCTTTTTTTTTTTAAAGATTTTATTTATTTATTTATTTGACAGACAGAGATCACAAGTAGGCAGAGAGGCAGAGAGTGAGGAGGAAGCAGGCTCCCCGCTGAGCAGAGAGCCCGATGCAGGGCTTGATCCCAGGACCCTGGGATCATGACCTTAGCCGAAGGCAGACACTTTAACCCACTGAGCCACCCAGGAGCCCCTAATTCAGGCATTTCATCTTCAGAGAAGCCGTCCCTGACACACTGTCCCACTGGGTTATGAGTCTTCATTTTCACAGGCCAGAGATTAGTATTTATCATATACACTTACCAGAATGATGAGAAGCATTTCTAGAGTCTATAAAGCTAATGCCTCTCCCTCATTCCAGATAAAATTATCTTTCTGTGCTGCAAAATCCATAGGTGTCTACCAAGAATATATCTGCATTCCAAGTATACTAGAATGGCTAATTTTGAACTGGGATTTTGTAGCTTAAAAAAATAATTATACTCTTAACAAAAGTATAACTAAGCAAAAAAAAAAAAAAAGTATAACTAACCAATTACAGAGAGAGTATCATGGAGAATTGTCAAATATCAATACCTGTAGGTTGTAAGACTTTATTCCTATATTGATTTAGGGAATCAGAAAATAATACCTGTAGCTTATTAAATTACCACCTTACTAAAAGCATTCAGCAAGCTGTATTTTGATATTATCCTAGTGACTTTTTGAGTTTGGCACCAAAGGGCTTTTGCTGTAACTGTCCCAGTCTACCAAAAGAACTAAACAATGTAGGGCCAATATATAGAAGCCATCTTACCTCATTTATTTTAAAAAAAAAAAGCTATAAATATGCCTGTGCTAGTTTCTTTTTCCTTCTACTTCTTTAAAAGACATAATTATATGGTAGCAATTGTAGTAACATGCTATCAGGTTGTACATATCTATGTACATACATATATCTATGTACAGATGTATTTAATACCAGTAGCACACAAAGAAAGGGAAGAATATATATGGGTTTATATATTTATATCTTCCTGGAGTTAAGTTAATATGAATCTAAAGAAGTTGCTGAAAAGTAAGCCTTAGAGCAGTCACTAAGAAAAAAATTCAAAAATACAGTAACAAAAATCATTAAAGGAATTAAATTATTGCCCTAAAAGTGTTCAGTTAATTCAAAAGAAAGCAATAAAGGAGGAAGAGAGGAACAACAACAACAATAAAAAAAGACTTGATGTACAGAAAACAAAAAAAAAGGCAAACATAAGCCAAAAATTATAACATTAAATGTAAATGCATGAAACAACCCAATCAAAAGTCAGAGATTGTTGTATCATACTAAATTAAAAAAAAAATAAGGACCAGCTAACCATCTACAGGAGACACATTTTAATTCAAAGACACAAATAGGCTTAAAACAAAGTGATGAGTATAGATATCCTATGCAAACAGCAACCATAAAAGATCTGGAGTACACAGAGGAAATAAATGTTAACCAAACAAAAAATATTGCTAGAGATAAAGAAGGAAATTTTATAGAGGAAAAAGGATCAAATCCATGAGTGAGATGTAACCACAGTAAACAGGTGTTTATAAAAGCAAAGTTGCCAGAATACATGAAACACAAAAAACAACAAAATGAAGGGAGAAATAAACAAGTCAACAATAACAGTTGGAAACTTTAATGCTTCACTTTCAATGACGGGCAGAAAAAGATAGGCAGAAGACCAAAACAGTAAACTAAATGGATCTGACCAACTTGTGTAGAACATTCTACTGAAACACAGCAAAACATACATTTGCTCAAGGGCATATGAAACATTCTCCAGGATAGACCTTTTTAAAACCATTAAGACAAGCGAAATAAATGTACATGATTGAAGTCATGCAAAGCGAATTCTCCAACCACAACTGAATGATATTAGAAATCAGTAACAGGAAAATATTGGGGAAATTTATACTTACATGGAAACTTAAGCAACACACAGTTAAATAACCAGTGGATCAAAGGGGAAAGAAAATCACAGGATGAATTAGAAAATATTGTCATAGGGATGAAACAAAGACACAACACACCAAATGTATGGAGCACTGCTAATGCAGGGCTTGGAGAGATATTTATAGCTGGAAACCCCAATATTTTAAAAAGATCTCAGGTGCCCACATGGCTCAGTCAGTTAAGCAGCCCACTCTTGATTTCGGCTCAGGTCATGATCTCTGGGTCCTGGGAAGGAGCCCCGTGTTGCACTCCTCACTCAGCAGAAGTCTGCTGGAGAGTCTGTCTTTCCCTCTCCCTCTGTCCCTCCCCCCCCCCGATTCTCTCTCTGAAATTAATAAATCTTTAAAAAAAGAAGAAGAAGAAGTATCTCCAATCAATTACAAATATTTCCCCTGATGGCACCAGAAAAAGAATAGATATTATACGTGAAGAAGCAACAGGAAGGAAATAGTAAAGATTAGTCTGGAAGTGAGTGAAATAGAGAATATAAAAATAAACAAAATCAATGAAAGAAAAAGTCAGTTCTTTGAAAAGCATCAACAAATTGACAAGCCTTTAGTTAGACTGACCAGGGAAAGAGAGAGTGAAGACTCCAGTACTAAGAACAGAAATGAAAAAATGGGAAGGGGAAATCGTTACCAACCTTAGAGCAAATAAAAAGACTTAGCAAGAAAAGCTTTGAAGAGCTGAATGTGAACAAATCAGATTAACTGGATGAAACAGACAAATTTCTAGAAAGACAAAGAACACCAAAACTGACTCAAGAAAGACGTTTGAATGTGAATAGACCTACAAAAAGGGGTCGAAATAATAATTCTCTAGTGCCATATTTTCCAAAGTTCAGTCACTCTCTGACAGTGCCTCTCAGTTACTTCATTGTCTTGTTTTTAAAATTGAATTTCTTGCTTCAATAACCGTATGTTTCAACGAATTTTTTGTCACAACCAAAATCAGAAAGCCACTGTCTTCTGTCCTATAAATATAGTCAATGTAAAAATGAGTACATCAGAAGCCAAAAAGTGTGATTAAATTCTCTCAAATGTCCTTGCCTGCTGGAAACAGAGTCAAACCCAACTCTCGCACAGTGCCAAAGGGCCAGAATCCAGACTTGCCAGGTTTCCTGGATGATCCATTCCAGCCAATTGCTCAGGCTGCCTGTCATGGTCTATAAAGATAATGTGGCTGCTTCCTTTTCAACCACACAGTTTGAAGAAAATATCTCAGGTGGAACAGGACTCTTCCCTGAAAGTTTAGACATTATGGGAAGGTAAATCTGATGATGTCCATTGGGAAAACTAAACATTCTACAGATAAAACATTGAGCCATGATAATTCCTTTCTTGGTCACCACTCTGCTTTCTTGTGGTGCCCCCCACATCCATAAATTCTGAACCCAGACAAGGACAGATCCGTCACTGTGGTTGTTGTCTAGAGAAGATTTCAAGATGAAGGCTGCTCTTGCTGGTAGCTGAGAACAAAAGTGGTTATGCTGGCTAAGTTGAAAGCTAAAGACATGTCTCTCTCCTACTGATACAATTAGATAAGGCTAATGAAGGCAGAAAGAAAGTCGTAGAGGAAAAGAGATGTGTACATTCATCTCATAAAATCACATTTATTGATAATGCAAAGTCATATGTTAGTGAGGAGACTCTTCAAAAGAATATTAGGCCAGTCTGATGGCAAAGTAGGAGACAAACCTAAGACAGCACTTCCTCTGGGCGCTCTGAGGCATCTTGCTTTTACACTCAGCTAAAGGATTCCAGGTCACTGACTGGTACCTGTGCAAGGTACAAAGGTTACAAATACGTCACTAACAGTTTCACATGGTAAAAGCAGAGTTTCTGTTGTTAGCATTCTGTTAGGAGTTGAACTGTATCCCCTCAAAAGATAGGTTGATATCCTAGTCATCTGGTACCTATGAATATGACCACATTTGGAAATAGGGTCTTTGAAGATATTACCAAGTTAAGATGCTGCCGTTCAGGTGGACAACTAACCAACATGACTGATGGCCTTAGAAGAAGAAGGAAATTTGGACACACACATGCACAGGAGAACACCATGTGAACACACACACACACACAGGGAAGACAGCACTGTGAAGATGCCAGTGGAGACCGGGGGAGGCAGTCACAAGCCAAGGAACGTCCATGTACCAGAAACTGCAAAAGGTAAGTCATGGTCGTCCCTGGAGTGTTCAGAGGGAACCTGCCCCTGCAAAATGTCTTGATTTTATATTTCTTGCCTTTACGACTGTGAGGAGGTAATTTTCTATTTCAAGAATAATGTTTTTAAAAATTGGGGCATCTGGGTGGCTCAGTTAGCTGAGCATCTAGCTCTTGGCTTTGGCTCAGATTGTGATCTCACGGTCCTGGGATCCAGCCTTGCATCAGGCTCTGCACTCAGTGGAGAGTCTGCTTGAAATTCTGTCTTTCCCTCTTCATCTGTCCTCCCCCCACAAATAAATAAATATTTTTTAAAAATAAAATAAAATAAAATAAATTTAAAAATTTCTAATTCCACATAAATTTTAGGATTATTTGTTCCAGCTCTTTGAAAAATACTGGTGGAATTTTGATCAGAATGGCATTAAAAGTATAGATTGCTCTAGGCAGTATAGACATTTTAACAATGTTTATTCTTCCAATCCAAGAGCATGGAATGGTCTTCCATCTTTTTGTGTCTTCTTCAATCTCTTTCATGAGTGTTCTGTAGTTCCTCGAGTATAGATCCTTTACTTCTTTGGTTAGGTCTATTTCCAGGTATCTTATAGTTCTTGGTACTATAGTAAATGGAATCAATTCTCTAATTTCCCTTTCTGTATTTTCATTGTTAGTGTATAAGAAAGCCACTGATTTCTGTACATTGACTTTGTATCCTGCCACGTTACTGAATTGCTGTATGAGTTCTAGTAGTTTGGGGGTGGAGTCTTTTGGTTTTCCATGTAAAGTATCATGTCATCTGTGAAGAGAGAGAGTTTGACTTCTTCATTGCCAATTTGGATACCTTTTATTTCTCTTTGTTGTCTGATTACTGTTGCTAGGACTTTTAATACTATGTTGAACGAGAGTGGTGAGAGTGGGCATCCTTCTCGTGTTCCTAATCTCAACGGGAAGGCTGTGAGCTTTTTCCCATTGAGGATGATATTTGCTGTGGGTCTTTCAAAGATAGATTTTATGAAGTTCAGGAATGTTCCCTCTACCCCTATACTTTGAAGCATTTTAATCAGGAACGGATGCTGGATTTTGTCAAATGCTTTTTCTGCATTGAGAGGACCATGTGGTTCTTCTCTCTTCTCTTATTGATTTGTTCTATGACATTGATTGATTTGCGAATGTTGAACCATCCTTGTAACCCAGGGATGAATCCAACCTGGTCATGGTGGATAATCTTTTTAAAGTGCTGTTGGATCCTGTTTGCTAGGATCTTGTTGAGAATCTTAGCATCCATATTCATCAGTGATATTGGTCTGAAATTCTCCCTTTTGGTGTGGTCTTTGCCTGGTTTGGGGATCAGGGTAATGCTCACTTCATAAAAAGAGTCTGGAAGTTTTCCGTCTGCTTCAATTTTTCTGCTTCAGGAGAATAGGTGTTACTTCTTCTTTGAAAGTTTGGTAGAATTCCCCAGGGAATCGATCAGGTTCAGGGCTCTTGTTTTTTGGGAAGTTTTTGATCACTGCTTCAATCTCGTTACTAGATTGGTCTATTCAGGTTGTCAATTTCTTCCTGATTCAATTTTGGGAGTTTTTAGTATTCCAGGAAAGCATCCATTTCATCTAGGATTCTTAACTTATTTGCATATAACTGTTGATAATAACTTCTGATGATTGTTTCTACTTCCTTGGTGTTAGTTGTGATCTCTCCCTTTTCATTCATAATTTTATTAATTTGAGCTTTCTCTCTTTTCTTTTGAATGAGTGTGGCCAATGATTTATTGATGTTATTGATTCTTTCAAAAAACCCGCTTCTAGTTTCATTGATACGTTCTACTTTATCTCTAGTTTCTACCTCATTGATCTCTGCTCTAATCTTGATTATTTTCCTTCTTATGTGTGTAGTTGGTTTAATTTGTTGTTGATTCTCCAGTTCTTTAAGGTGTAGAGACAGCTGGTGTATTCTGGATTTTTCAATTTTTTTGAGGGAGGCTTGGATGGCTATGTATTTCCCCTTTAGGACCGCTTTTGCTGTATCCCATAGGTTTTTGTTTGTTTGTTTGCTTTTGTTTTGTTTTGTTTTTTCATTGTTTTTTGTTTGTTTGTTTTGTTTGTTTGTTTGTTTTTGCTTTTTGTTTTTTGTTTTCTTTTCTTCCCATAGGTTTTGGACCGAAGTGTCTTCATTCTCATTAGTTTCCATGAATTGTTTAAGTTCTTCTTTGATCTCCTGATTGACCGAAGCATTCTTAAGCAAGGCGGTCTTTAGCTTCCAGGTGTTCCTTCCAAACTTTTCCTTGTGATTGAGCTTCCAAACTTTTCCTTGTGTTCCTTCTAAACTTTTCCCTGTGATTGAGCTCCAGTTTCACGATATGTCTCCAAAGGCAAAGGAAACAAAAGCGAAAATGAACTTTTGAGACCTCACCAAGATCAAAATCTTCTGCGCAGCAAAAGAAACGGTCAACAAAACAAAGAGGCAACCCACAGAATGGGAGACGATATTTGCAAATGACAGTACAGACAAAAGGTTGATATCCAGGATTTATAAAGAACTTCTCAAACTCAACACACACAAAACAGAAAATGATATCAAAAAGTGGGCAGAAGATATGAAGAGACACTTCTCCAATGAAGACATACAAATGGCTATCAGACACATGAAAAAATGTTCATCATCACTAGCCATCAGGGAGATTCAAATTAAAACTACATTGAGATATCACCTTACACCAGTTAGAATGGCCAAAATTAGCAAGACAGGAAACAGCATGTGTTGGAGGGGATGTGGATAAAGGGGAACCCTCTTCCACTGTTGGTGGGAATGCAAGTTGGTGCAGCCACTTTGGAGAACAATGTGGAGATTCCTCAAGAAATTAAAAATAGAGCTTCCCTATGACCGTGCCATTGCACTCCTGTGTATTTACCCCAAAGATACAGATGTAGTGAAAAGAAGGGCCCTCTGTACCCCAATGTTTATAGCAGCAATGGTCACGGTCGCCAAACTGTGGAAAGAACCAAGATGCCCTTCAACAGACGAATGGATAAGGAAGATGTGGTCCATACACACTATGGAGTATTATGCCTCCATCAGAAAGGATGAATCCCCAACTTTTGTAGCAACATGGACGGGACTGGAAGAGATGATGCTGAGTGAAATAAGTCAAGCAGAGAAAGTCAATTATCATAGGGTCTCACTTATTTGTCCAGCATAACAAATAACATGGAGGACAAGGGGAGATGCAGAGGAGAAGGGAGTTGAGGGAAATTGGAAGGGGAGGTGAACCATGAGAGACTATGGACTCTGAAATACAACCTTAGGGTTTTGAAGGGGCAGGGGGTGGGAGGTTGGGGTACCAGGTGGTGGGTATTAAGAAGGGCACGGATTGCATGGAGCACTGGGTGTGGGGCAAAAACAATGAATTCTGTTACGCTGAAAAGAAATAAAAAAAAATTTAATTTAATTTAAAAATATATTAAAAATAAAAATTAAAACAAAACAAATTTCTAAGCCACCCAGTTTGTGGTGTATCTTTTTCCGTCCTTTTGCTTTTGACCTATTTGTAACTTTTCATAAGCTTGCTAATTATTTGAGATACAAAACTTTAAATCTTTTTTAACCAGTCTTAACCTGTTCTTTTCATGTGGAGAAGAGGCATGTCCCAAAAGTCAAATTATTCTAAACACAAGCAAGTTCAAATCATGCAGTCCCTAATCTTTCTCTTTATCCCTTTTCTCTTTTACTTGTAAAGTTCCTTTAGAAGAAGCAAAGAGAGGGTTTTTCCACACCAAGATGGAGCTTCTCCTACTCCACATTCTAAAAAAATGATTGAATTTTAAAAAATCCCAAACTATGACCCACTGTCTCTAAAAACTATGAGAAATCCTTATAAGGTCAGACATGAATTGCTTGGAAAAACTGACTACTCCTTTGTGTATGATTATCTCCCCAAGGCTGAGGCAGTCGTAAGCAGAGGCTTCAAATTTGTCTTCTAAGATGCATCAGATGTTTTCAATGCAACTGTTATTTATGTCAATTGTTCTTGTCTCATAAACTACGTTATTCTATACACCCCCACATGTTACTTGATCCTAAAGCCAGCTTCTCACCAAGCGGGATGTGCATTAACAGTTTTGCTTTCTCTGTTGAATGCCAGGTGTGCTAGCTCTTAGCCAAAAGGCTGGGAAGCCATTGTTGAATACCACATGTAACAAGTCACATCTTACTTTGTCTCTCATGTTCACTGCCCAGAGACCCAGATGACAGACAAACAGTAGATTTCAGCAAATCATGAACTCTAAGGAAGATTCATTCAGCTCCTGGAAAAAGTTGGTTTTTCTTGACTCCCAAGTTTTCAAAATAATCGACAGGGTTTGGAAAATGTTTAAAGAGAAAAATTGAAATTCCAACAATTTAATGAATAGAAAACAAAAATTATATTTATAGCTTTCTCTCATATTAATGATTTTAGAATAAATCCTATTCTCTAGATCATTTTTTAAATTGAACAAGAGTATCTAATTGCCTTGATTTTATAAATAACTAAAACAAAATAAGACAAAAGATTTGCTGTGAGGCAAAATGAGTGAAACTGAAATAAAATGATTCAAAAATTCTTAGGAAAAAAAGAATTATTTCTATTTCTCATATTATATTTCTATAATTATATCTCTGCTATGTCTATAAATCATTGCTACCTGATTTTCAAGATTTCCCTCCCTTGTGTCGTGTTTTCACTTGTGTCTCAATTATTGAAATGCAGGCCTTTTTGTTCTGGTTAGCTATCCTTTTTGACCTTATGGTTGTTCTTGTGAAGGATTTCTTCAGTACAGAAATAGACTTCATTCTCAAACAGGTGAAAATTGAAGCCTGAAATCTACTCATCATTAATAATTTCACATCCCATAAAACTGTTCTTTCCACCAACATACAGATAAATGGTTCAGCTCATCATAATTGTAGGAAGGTCACTCAAAGTGCCCAGTAAGATGAAGGAATTTTCTGGAAGAGTCGGGAAGGCAGACTTATCTCCAGCAGATAAACAGCAGGCAATAACTTGCTGGGGGAATACAATAAAGTATTGCAAAGATTAAGGTGTCCTGGATGACAGAGTAAAATGGCAAAAAAGATGTTGTAATGCACCAGAACTTTCCCCAGAGCACATGTAAACACATATCAGTCATCAATGTGGCATGTTTTGTAGAACTCGTATATAATTAAGTACCATGGAAGTGGTATAAAGAGTGTAAATTTTGGAGGCAGAAACAGGTGCATCTGTATACTTTCATTCACTCTCTTTGCCTTAATTTCTCACATTCTGAGGTGAACACTCAACTTGCACTGCCAAAGGAAATGGACCTGTAGACACTTGACAGAGTCAGGGAATTGTCTCTTCTAATGAGAGTTTCATTTTCCTTCTCCTTCTGACCTTGAAGAAGTGATATTTGTGTTGCCTCCACATTGGGAATAATAGAGAAAATGAAATCTTACTGTCACACGTCAAACCATCAGGCCTTCAGGATGTTCCTAAAACAACTTACATTGACGAAGTTGTTTTCCTCCTGTGATTAGTTGGGGTGTTTTGCACTAGTCAAAAAAGCATTCTTGATATTGATTTTCTTTTTTTTTAATTTCAAAAGAAGAACCAAGAGGCATGTGGGTATGCAGTTATATTTCCCAGTTGAGTCAAAGTAGTCAGGGAGGAAAGCTTGCTTTTGTTTATCAACAATTTTATTGACGTGTTCTAATAAAAGGAATGTATAACCAGAGAAGTATAGGCTTTGAGAGAGAGACGGGGTGTTGAACGGTTATCCCAGCTATTCCATTATCTCAGGACATATACATATTTATACCAAGTGGATGGGAATTCATCCTATTTTTAAAGACATTGACGGAAAGGAAAAGCGTCTACCATTTTCTGCTTTAATGTATTAATGTAGTATCTCGTCGTTCTCAAAATAGATTTCTATCTCCCCAAACGAGATGTACAGATATTTAGATACATATATAATATGAATAAAATGAATATATATATGTGTGTGCATACATATTATGCATATAAAGTATGTAATATATATTAGATACATGATAGATATATGGATAGATAGATATAGGATAGATAGATACATATAGATACGGATGGTAGAGATGGAGAGAGAATGTGCCAAGTGTACATTACCATACCCACAGTCTTTTCTTCTTAAGGCTAAATTATTTCCTCCTTCAGCAATCTGCCTTTCTTCCCCATAAATGCATGAATAATTATTAGATCTCTTTCTCAAAATCTTTCAAGTTCTTCTTATCTTGCTTAAGCTGTGAAATCCTGATCCACTTTCATGCCTCAAAATCTACGTACATAAGTATGATCATGTGACTAAACAGAAGTAAAGTGAGGATAGCCTTTGAAATATATTCTGTGTTGTCATGAGGCAAGCTCACCATGGTTTCCACTCCCAAAGACCCTCTTTGTGGTTAGCCTGATCCCAGCCCCTCCTTTGAAAAGCACTGCCTTTTTCCTAGGCATTTTTCTGCTCTCTTCATGCAAAATCATTTCTCTCCATGCTTAAATGTGTAAGCCCCTATAAAGTGCTTCTGGGAGTGACAGCACATGATGAGTAGATGTAAATTCTATCAGTCATCATTGCGCTTGTTTGGTAATCTTTCTGCATGGCAATGTGCGGTTGTCATTCTTATTTTATCCTCCAGTGACTTACTCCTTGTCACCAATCTCAATCAATCTCCAGCCATACACAAAGAAACTCACAAAATTGGTAAGTTAATTGTATTATTTATAATCTATCCTCAGGAAGCATCCCAGTTAAAGCTCCCTAGAACTCCAATTAAATTTCTTGTTTTAAAAGATAACAAATAGCATGGAGGACATGGGGAGTTAGAGAAGAGAAGGGAGTTGGGGGAAATTGGAAGGGGAGGTGAACCATGAGAGACTATGGACTCTGAAAAACAATCTGAGGGGTTTGAAGGGGGGGAGTGAGAGGTTGGGGTACCAGGTGGTGGGTATTATAGAGGTCACGGATTGCATGGAGCACTGGGTGTGGTGAAAAATAATGAATACAGTTATGCTGAAAATAAATTTTAAAAAAATTTAAAAAAAAAGATTTTATTTATTTATTTGACAGAGAGATCACAAGTAGGCAGAGAGGCAGGCAGAGCGGCAGAGAGGAAGAAGCAGGCTCCCTGCTGAGTAGAGAGCTCAGTGAAGGACTCCATCTGAGGACCCTGAGATCATGACCTGAGTCAAAGGCAGAGGTTTAACCCATTGAGCCATCCAGGCACCCTCTAATTAAATTTCTTCTATAACTCTTCAACCAACTATACATTTATGCAGTTTTATATTTTAAGAGAGACAGCGAGAAAGGGAATACAATCAGAGAGAGTGAGGAAGGCAAAAACAGACTTCCCACTGAGCAGGGAGCCCAGTGTGGGGCTTGATCTCAGGACCCTGGAATCATGACCTGAGCTGAAGGCAGACTGTTAATGACTGAGCCACCCAGGTAGTGCTAATTACAAAGTGGCAATTAGAAACAGAACTAGCTTGAACTAAATACTACCAGCATGAACTGCTTATTGTTAAGTCTGAAAAGAGCATAATTTGAGACTGGACAGCCAGAAGTGCACTCCAGTCACTACACTTGCCCTTCCCGTGGGAATGGCCGCCGTGGCACAACATGGTGTGAAACACTTGTTGGTGATGAGTTTGGGTGGAGAGATGGCAGAACCAGGAAACCAGAACAAGAGAAGCACTGAGATGACAGGGGAACAGGGCAGTCTACTCTGTGGCATGTAACATGGAAGCACGGTGTTGGCAGAGCACACTGACGAAGGTACAGGAGGACAGTCAAGGCAACGTGAAGGTTGAGCAAGGTCATCAGATGGAAAGTAGCCAGCCCAGTGTAAGATCGTCACAGTCCAAGGTGTAGACAATGCCATCATGTGTGCTGTTTATGAGTCACAATTGGTGATCAGATAGAAAAAGACCAACCACCAGGAGTGGGACCAGAGTCAGCTTTAGAAATGGAAACATGAACAACAAATCCTGTGCTAACCATTCGGCTATTTTTCTTCCAGTTAGCCATTTTTCACCAAGTAAAGCCTGCTTCATGGCCCCAGAATGTTGATTGTCTTCTGAAACGTGCACTGAAAAGTTCTCTGTGGTCCTAAGGATAATATCAGATAGGAAAGAGCAGTGTGGTTCTAAGTGGTTCCACAGGCAAAAACACATTTCATCCTCACCACACATTTGTGAAAAACAGGAAACAGTCTTATTTCAGCTCACAGTTGGGGAAACTGAGGCATGGGAAATACAAATAACTTGTCCACATTTACACACACTGCTGAGTGCAAGAACTCACAAGGATTGAGACTCAGCTCGTAAGACCACTGGCTTTCCTTTAAGAAAAGAGTGATTTATCCATTCAGCAGCAGTCCCTCAGGCCCTGCTGCCCGCCATCCAGAGATCCAGTCAAGAATAAGATAAACCCACTCTCTCAGGAGGCTTTCATCCCGACAGAACAATGAGGCAAGAGCCAGAATCATTCTGTTGTTAGGACTGGGTATTTATATTTGTGCTTAATGATATGGTCACTCAATTAGCATTAGTTCAGTTGCTCCAGTATAATTCTTTTATACTGTCATTATTATACACACTCCAGAACCTCTTAAGAAGTTAAGGAGAAGTTCCTGGAGAGATGAACCTAATTAGCTGCATCCAAGACTGCGGTGCTGAGGCCTGGAAAGGCAGGTTAGCAGGTAGCAGTCAACCCCTAACCAAATGATAGACACTGTTACCCACAAAATCAGTTCCCATGGCATGTGTCCCATGTTACAGAAGTTTTCTCACGGAGGGTGCTTCTTTACTCATCCTCTTTCTTGAGTCTGTGTTAGCAGAGGTTGCAGATAGGAATACTGAAATCTATGTGTGCACCGGTGGTCAGGTGGGGGCAAACACGCAGACAGTCTAGACATGGCACAGGCTGGCATGGGCTCCATCAGCACGACTCACTAATTGAGAAAGGGAGAGTGAGTGATCAAGATGCTGCCAAGAGGGAGAGCAGCTAGTGCCACAGAAAGGATCCGGAAGCACAGGTTTCTGGTGATGTCGACCATCAGCTTCAAGAAGCAGGTTGTCTCCTGGAAAATACCCTCATCATTATTAAGTGTAACCCTGCATAGGCTTGAAACTCCACTGTGTTTCTCTATAACACAGCCTTTGATGCCATTATCAGTATATCCACTGGACGCAAAGAAAAGGTGAATGAACAGATTAGTTTGATAAACAATTGTCACATTTCTAGCTGCCATCAGAAATGCACATCAGAAAAGATTCTTTCCTCCTTGTTGGTGGAAACGCACAGTAAATAATGACCCTAATCAACAAATTAGTATCATGCTGGGATGATCAGGGGAGAAAATGGAAAACTTGGAGAAGTGGGAGTGCACAGGACAGACTCTGCTGCTCTTTTAAAGAAGGGGTGACAGGGAGGGTGGTCTGAGAAGGTGACATCTGAGCAAGGATCTGAAGGAAGCATGGAAGGGAGCCAGGCGGATGTCTGGGGAGAGAATGACAGGACAAGGGAACGGTCTGTGCCACGGTCTGAGAGATCCTATGCCTGACTTGGGAGAAGATCAGCAGGAAGCTCAGTGAGGCTGGTGTGGGGTGAGGCGGGGCGGAAGGGCTGAAACCAGGGTGCTGCGGGCCCTCCCGTCATGCGGGGCCCCCCTCCTGTTGCTCCCCATGGTGCATGAACTGTCGGAGGGAGGTAAGGGAGGAGTGATATCTGGCTGATCTTCTGTAAGGATCACGGAGTGCTGTGTTGAAGACAGAATGGGGGTTGGTGCAGGAAGGCTAGTGAGGAGATCATTTCAATTAGAAATTTCCAGGTCACTGAAAAACTTACCATTATTAAACACTCTCATTTGGTGTTCCAAACTGATGTATTCAAATATGGCACTAATTAGAGTGACCTGGGGATATCAGGACTGTGTCCACCCTACCAGCATCCACACCCTGCACAGAACCTTCTCTGATGTCCCTAAAATTGGCCCTTCAGTCCCACAAAAGGTGAGTTTCCATAGCTCGTTTCACCTGTCATGGCTCTCAGCCTCTCTCTTTCCTCTGGGGTGGGAGTGGGTGGCTTCCAGCCTCTCCTTCTCCGAATCTCTCTGTACAATAGGATTTTCTACAAATCTCTCTGTACAATATGATTTTCTCTGAATCTCTCTGTACAATATGGTTTTCTTTCCAGGTCTCTGATCCCCGTGCCCCTGCCACCCTATTGCCCGTAACCCCACGGATCGCTCCTGGAAAGAATTTGGTGAGGAAGTTTGGGTAAGAGGGAGACTTTCCTCTTGGGTTTTTTCTGTCATGACTGTGGAAGTCAGAGGCTGTGATGGCTGGGTGGGGCTGCCCTGATCCTCGCTGGGGACTAGCGCGGCCAGCAGCCAGGCTCGAGAAGGTCAATAAAATCCATACATCTCCACCCACTCGTTTTTGCAAAACAGAACTGAATGTGAATTTGGAAATCTAATCAGACGCACAGACTAACGGCATAACACAGGTTCTTGATGAATAATGTACTAGACTATTGAAAACCTGTGAGTCTTGTTCAATCCTGCATTCGTCTCCCTTTCCCTCCAGAGGTATTTCCTGTTTTTCCTCCAAAACTCTGCTTTCTTGAATGCATGCTAACGTGATCTTCACCTCAAATCTCTTACAACCTAAATAAGCTCTGATTTTACTATTATAAAGATTATTCAGATACTTACCTATTCTGCTTAGGCTGTATGCATGGCACTGGTATACAATTCTCCTTTTGCCATTAAGAGGTTTTTCAAACAAGTCCACATAATTCTTCTGGTCCGAGACTTGGAAGGTCGATGTGATGAATAATTAAGCCTGTGGTAAGTCTTGCCTGGAAATAAAAGACAGATGGTTTGATATGAAACCTTCTTAATGGATGAGATACTCCTGGAAAAAAAAAAAAAAAAGGAACATTAAACTGAATTCAAAAGGTGGTTAGTTCATCTGAGTTTCTCTCCCTTGGGGCATCCCCCTCTGCATAGGGCATCTAGAAAGTGCCAAGGCAGCAGTGGCAAATGCTGCAAGTTGGGGAGTGGGTTTGCCTCTGGCTTTGCGTGTCCTGGAGCATCAGGTGCTAGACATCCCACACAAAAAGTCCCATACAAAGTTGCTCGAAACACACAGAGATGACCTCCATTCTGCTGGAGCGCCAGAGACGGTGATAGTAGGAATCATTCTGTTTTAAGGTAGGATATTGGATGTGTACTATGATTACTAAGGGGAAAAGTCATTAGTTGTTCAATTAGGAGAATTTCTTGTGGTTTTATGATCATTAGTTATGGGCAACAATTTAGGAAAAATTCCCAAACTCCAAAGAAAACATCTTTTATCTGATTCTGGTTTAATGCTGCCCTACACCTTAACTACAGCAACATCTGCTTTCATCCTCACCCTGTCAGCCCATTGGGTAGATTTGCTAATAATCTTTGAAAATTCTGTAATTTTTATAGTACTCTCCAGCTCAAAACCTTGATGGCTCCCTATTTCAGAGCCAAATTTCTCTGCCTGGCTTTCAAAGCTTTGAAGAAAATAGGTCCTCCCAGCCGGCCCCATATTTGTTCTGCCCAAGGATGAATCAGCCACTCGGCCAAGACAGTCTCCTGGCTAGCTCATAAATATTCCACTCTTCTGGATATCTTGCCTCCATGATGCCTCTTTCCCTATTATGTAAACTATCTTTTCTTTCTCTCTGCTTTTCAAATGACTGGTGTAAATTAAAATTCTTTTAAGAACTAATTCTGTTTTTTCCTCTTTAAGTCAGTACAGGAAATGCTTAAAAGCCTGATGCTTGAAAATAGACAATCTGAAAATTACTTAATCTTTTTCAGGCTCAGTTTTTTCATCAGTAATATGGGGTTACTATTTCTACCTCACAGAACCATCAATGTTTTTCAATGAAATATACACACATGATTTAGCATAGTACCTGGTATGTGGTGTGTTCTTAACCAAGAACTTGGTGAGCATCCACTAGGGTAATTCTCATGTCACTGGATACCCTTGTCCTTCCTGAATGCTTGTTCATTGCTCTTTTTTGGAATTTATAGTTTCTATGTAAGAAATTGGTAAATGATTGCGTATCACTAATACCACTGTTAAATCTACCATTGGGGTGTCCCAATTAGACCAAAAACCCTTTGAGGGGAAAAGAAACGATTATACTCTCCTGCTTCTCCACAGTATCTGGCACGATGATCACATTGAAGATGCTAAATAAGTAGAAACCATCACTTCATTATTCAGCCAGCCAAATGCACCAGCTACTCTCCCAGCACTGGAACAGAATGATGAGTAAATGCATTCCCTACCCTCAGGAGCTCAGGGAGAGTAGAAGAAGCAGACATATAATGCACAGGTATAAGAGAACGGGACAGTGCAGTGCAGAAACAGTTACTTCTCGAGTATTTCTCAAAATAAATAAATGTCGTCTTATAAACATATTTTATTCATATTAGAACCAAATGGGTGATTCCTTATGTCAATGGTATGCTGGTAGATAACAACTGGAGCTTGGGAGAAACAAAAAAAAGCCCTGGTTTGTAGTAGTGGCCAATTCCTATGCCGCAAGTCAGCCGTGGCCAACTGCAAGTGAACATTGTGATATTGCTGAACACGGAGCTTCAAGAGATGCACTAGACCATACAGAGCCTTGCCACTATGCATACATACAGGAGAAGAAAATAACCTTAGGAGTGTGGAAATGGAAAGATGTAGTAAAATAATTAAGAAGCAATGAGTTTTGAACATTTT
>NC_081568.1:5246244-5295065 GCF_022355385.1 Mustela nigripes
TTATCTTCTAATATATGTATGTAGTTGATTAAATTATGCATAGTTTACTTGCATGATTGAGTTATGACTATATGTACAGGAGATGCAAATAACCTTAGGAGTGTGGAAATGGGAAAATGTAGTAAAATAATTAAGAAGCAATGAGTTTTGAACATTTATTATCTTCTAATATATGTATGTAGTTGATTAAATTATGCATAGTTTACTTGTGTGATTGAGTTATGACTATATAACTTAATTTTAATAATGGCTGAGTTTAACAATTGAAAACTTTTGACAAACTATTTTATTTTTTTCTCTTTTTTTTAAATTTACTTTTATTTATTTAGATTCAATTAGCCAACATATGGTACAGCCTCAGTTTTTGGTGGAGTTTTCAATGAAAATTTTAATAATCAATTCTTGCGAGTTTATAGGAGCTGGCATACCCCTGTTTGTAACCCATTTCCAGCTCTTAAAACTAGGGGGAAAGTCAGCATTTTGTTATTGGCTATAAAGTTGAGTTTTTACAAAGTCCACTGTAGAGTAACACTTGGATGCCCAAACATCTGTGTGCAGTTGCTTTTATAAATATGGAATGGGTTTGAGGATAGAGGGTTCTAATTTTCTTTTTAGTCACTGGTATTTACCTACTTTGTGATTATTTACTGTGAAAAATTCCAAACACATACGTAAAGTTTTGTGGGAAACCTCCTGCTTCCATTACATGCCTTAACCCTTCCAACTCCGGGCCATTCAGCAGCACCTCTGCACTCTGCCTCTATGACCCCCCCACCTCCACACTGCACCATTTTCATATCTACGCTCCCGTCCACTATCCGCCCGTCTTCACATCATTCGGAAGAAAATGCATCAGTTCATGTGTAAGTAGGACAGAAGGTATCTAAGAGATACGGACTTCTTTAACGTAACTGCAACACCATCATCACATTTAAAAAAACGTAATTTCTTAATAACATTGAGATTCTCTAATCCATATTCAAAGCCCTGTCTCATATATGTCACGAATGGCCTTTACTTTTTTTTTTTATAATTTGTGTGAATTTGGATGCAATTGCCCATTATGCGTGATGGATAAATCTCTTTGAATTGGTAGAGTTTTCTCGGCAAATCATTTCCCCTTATAACATGTTTGCAAAGGAAATAAGATCAGCGGGTCCTGTAGCGTTTGCTAGAGATGAAATTTTGCTGCTTGCATGCACGTGGTGTTATTTACATGTGATGTTGTGCTGTGTGTGTCCTCTGTGTAGATCACTGGATCTAGATGAACTTTGATCAGATTTGGGTTCCATTTTTATGGCAAGAGTGCTTCGTCAGTGGCACTGCGCTGTTGAGAAGGTTCATGGGGTCTGATTCCCTTCTTCTGTGATGTTCGCTGCTGTCGATACCCACTGACTGGGTGCACTAATCCCCCGCGCTACGAAACGGCCATATTTTAATTCCTATCACACTTTACTTAAGTATTAGCTGGAATGTTTTCTAAATAAAAACTTATCTCATCCACTATTTGGTTGGCCAATGGTACTATTCACTTGCGGAAGAAAGAGTAAATGTTTGTTTTGTTGTTTCTTCCCCTTTATTTACCTATTTTCAAAATAAGCTGGTCACTAGCATTCCAACAGTTACCAGTTCCAACTGAGGAAAGAAATCCTACAATCTTCCACCAGGATTTGCAAGGAATGGCAAGCTCATTTAGCTCAATACATATTTATACACCTACCTCAGTGCGGAGCCTACCAGTCCTTTCTAAATGACATGAGAAAGTTATGGGCATATTTTAGAAAGTCTTTTCTGCTTTACTGGATGATTTTCCCCATGACATTACTGTTTCCAACAGGATGAATAGCATAGGATTTTATCAAATGTAGCCTTGGAAATTACCTCATCCATATGCCTCATTCATTGTAAACTCAGGGAAATGAGGCCAGTTGAAATCAAGCCACCTGCCCAAAATGATCCCAACAATTGGTACCAGGCCTGATTCCAGAATTCTGGCTTCCTATTCCAGGAATCTGACTAAAAGAATTATTCTGTCAGGAATTCTGGTTAAAATCACTAGTAAGTACAAGGAAACAAATTTAACTGTCACACACTGTAGTCAAATTAAAATAAGCCATCATTCAAAAACCCATTCCAAATCAGACATCTTGGAACTAACGCATTTTCCCAAAGTAACTCACATTCCACTGCTGTTTACGACTCAGGCTGGGCAAACAAATGGGGCTTGCCTCTAATTTAACACCAATACAGAGTCCTGTGTGTGCAGCGCCATGTAACAACTGCTTCCTTCTAGAAATCAATGAATATAAGAAAACTTTTATTTAAAATATTCTACTGCACCCTAGGAGCTTTCTGTGTGTTCCTTCATTTCATTTCTGCAACAATCCTGAGAGGTAGGCCGTGCCAGCCCCCTACTATCAAAAACATTTTGAGGGTCAGAAAAGTAAGCTCAGAGAGGCACGGTAAGAGTTGGAGCTCAGACTGGAAACCAGGATGCCAAGAGCAGAATGTTTCCCGGCCATCTAGGCCTTCAGAGCTCTGTAGGGGAGTGGAGAGCCATCTGCTTGGCTACTGCTTCAGCCATAGGATGGAGGAGTTTCTCTCACTGTTCAGTCACTGAGAGTAATCTCGGCGAGTCATTGCATGCCCTGACAGAGAGGAGTTCTGCAAAGATTGGAGGGGGCAGAGGAGTGACTTTAGGCTCAAAACTGACTGAGGGGATTCATTGACAAAGTTGCACATGATTCAGCTGAGAAAAGGGTCCCAAGTTATGGAAGTGGTTATCAGCCAAGCAAGGGAGGGTTCTGATTCTCATTTCATAGGAAGCTAATTGTTTATGTGATGGAGACTGTGGTTGGCAAGCTCTGATGGCTCCCAGTGACCACTGTCTCCTGATACTCGTGCTCTGGTGTAACGCCCACTCCGTGAGGATGCGGAGGTCATATTGTTTCACTTCACATGGCAGAACTGATGGGACGTCATTTCCAAAATCAGAGTATAGGAAGCATGTGGTGGGGGGGAGGGGCACTTGGGTGGCTCAGTGTGTTAAGCATCTGCCTATAGCTCAGGTCATAATCTCAGGGGTCCTGGGATGGAGCCCCATGATGGGCTCCTTGCTCAGCAGGGAGTCTACTTCTCCCTCTGACCCTCCCCACTTCCACTCATTCTCTCTCTCTCAAATAAATAAAATCTTAAAAAAAAAAAAAAAAAAAAAAAAAGCATGTGGCTTCTATCTCTGGTGTGCTTTGTCTCGTTCTCAGATCACCCAAGCCCGATGAAGCTGCCGCCGCGTTGTAAGAGCAGCTTGTGAAGGTGCCCTCATGGGTGATGAAGTACCGAGGGCTCAGTGCAACAGCCTGAGAGAAGTTGAAGTTTGCTTGACCCATGGAATATCTTAGAAGATGATCCTTCAGCCCTAGTCAAGTGGCGATGACTAGATCCCTGGCTGCCATCTTGACTCCAACCTGGTGCGAGACTTCAGAACCAGAACTGCCCATCCAGCTATGCTACCCCCTGAATCCTGAGTCACAGAAACTGAGATGACACAAAGTTGTTGTTTAAGTTGCTAAATTTTAGAGTAATTTGTCAAACAGCAACAGACAACTAATTCAGTATCATTCTAATGTCTGTTCTTTATTAATGCACTTTGGGGTATATATGTGTAGTCATTTTAATTAGGAATGCAACTTTTTTTTTTTTACCTTAAATAGGATTTTTTTTTAAGTTATAATCTTTTACCCCTGAAAACATCAAAGTAAAAAAAAAAAAAGCATGTATAAGAAATATATCTCAGTGGCTGTCAACTGGAGGAGGTCTTTTGTCCCCCCAAAGAGACATTTGACAATGCCAATCTCTGGAGACACTTGGAATTTGTTACTGATCTAGTGGGTATAGAACAAAGATGTTTTTTGTCTACGGCCATACCACCCTGAACACACCCAATCTCGTCTGATCTCGGAAGCTATGCAGGGTCAGGCCTGGTTAGTACTTGGATGGGAGACAAAGATGTTTTTAAACATCCTACAATGTACAGGATAGCCCCTAACACCAGAGAACTATCCAGCCAAAAATATCAGTAGATGTTGAACAATCTTAATATTTAACCACTGATATATATCTATTCAGAAAACGATTGTATTTACAAAACTGAAGCTTTATGATCATACACTGAAACCAAAGGAGACTAATATATATTTTCAACAATTTTTTTCATTTCTTCTCTTTCTATTGACAGTTTTTGTAAAATGAAAATGTTTTAGTTACATAAAAGCAACTTTCTTTTCAGTAACATAAATGGCATTTGTTTTAATCTGTAAAGCAGTGGGCAACATTTTGGTATATTCGAGTTGCTAATTGTCCTTATTATCAGAGTCACATAGGTTGATATTTTGGAAAAATAATTGTTTGACATTGAATTTGGAACATCATGGATCACAAAACTGAACACTCACTGATAAAAATAACAGTCGGTACCCCAGTGTGTGGGAGACTCTAAATAAGTAAACCGAGAATGGATATTTATAGAAAGCCTACAGATGAAACACATTTATTATAGGCAAGTGGCTCCCATCATCCTTTCCTAAATGATGGATTGCCCTCAAGGACGGAGGATGCTGTCAGAGGGTAATGAAGATGGAGACCTTCTCAGACGTCTTACAGCCCATGAGACACATCCTCACAAATGCCGAATGAACAAGGTTGTTGGGGTGAGAGCCACAGGAAATCCACAGGGTAGGGTCTACTCCCTTAGGAAGAGGCTTTTGGAGCTCTAAGCATGTTACATATGGAGAACAGATTATCTTAGGAAAGTAAGTGACTGTAGTAGAACTATCAAAATAGACAGACGTCTCAGATCTGCAGAAGCCGCTGAAAGTAGAAAAATTCAAAACCGTATTTCTATCTGAGGTGTGATTTCCTCCAATAATACTGAATTTTTCCTTTGCTTGAAGCAGCAGCAATATCACTGAGTATCTGTAATATCCCAAATAAGGACTTTGAGGAGAACTGTAGTGATTAACATAAAGGAAAGGGCCGTCTAGTGTAGCGCTCAGAGCCTTGAGGTGGCAGACCGCAGATCTGAACTTAAGTCTTAGCCCTGACACGCTAGCAGGTGCGTTTAGGTAGAAGGTAAAGTCTAAGTTAGATATAGCATAAAAAGGTAGTGCTGAAGTATAGGAAAAGTTCAAAATCGATTAGCTATTATTTTTATGATTTAAAAAATCTGATGCATTCTGGTGGCCGCTAGCCTCGTGTAGCTCCTGAACACCAGAAATGCAGATTGTCTACACTGAAATGTACTGTGAGTGTGAAGTACAGACTAGATTTTCGAAGCCGTAGTACAGAGTGTGGAATGTAAAATATCCCCAGTATTTTTACATGGACCATACACTGTCATTTACATTTAGTGTTGTAAAAATTAATTTTACCTGGTTCTTTTTCCCTTTTTGAATGGGTCTGTTAGAAAATTTAAAATTCCATATGGCACCTCTATGGCATGCATTTTGTATCAAGTCATTTTATTGTATGATACTGTTGTATTGATTTCCAAAAAATCCGATGCATAATGTCATTCCTCTTCAGCATCCCCCTTGGAAACAGATGCTACCCCACAAGCAGCCCACAGCAATTTGGTGACTCCTCGCTTCCGTTTCTGTGTGCCACTGATGTTAGCCTTGAGGTAGGTGGAGGCCATGACGAGCTGTGACCCAGGGACAGAATTTGCTGAAAGATGCTGGGTCTCTCTGCTGAGTGTAATGTGGCAACAGCCTCAGGAACCCCATAAGCTCACACACAGACCCATTGCCCCTCCTTTTACATCATGACTTTTATAAGATGCTTTAACAAAAATATAGTACATTTCCTTTTTAGTATTATAAGTAACACTGCATTATATGCAAATATATTAGAGTCTTTGTATTGTCCCACACATCAATATTACTTTATGTGAAAAGTTATAAAATACTAGAATTTAATAAGATTCTATGGTATATGATATCTGAACATACTAATTACAAAATAAATAATGTTAGCTATGTAGCTATAAACAAATAAATTTATGAAATTAGAAAAAGGTAAAATTCATTTTGAATTAAAAGAATTATTGGGGGGTTTCTGGGTGGCTCAGTGGGTTAAAGCCTCTGCCTTCAGCTCAGGTCATGATCCCAGGGTCCTGGGATTGAGCCCCGCATGGGGCTCCCCGGTCAGTGGGGATCTGCTTCTTCCTCTTACTCTCCTCTCTGCTCTCTCTTTCTCTCTCTCTCCCAAATAAATTAAAAAAAAAATTCTTTAAAAAATAAATAAAAATTTAAAAATTTAAATTAAAAAAATAAATAAATAAAGGATGACTATTCTATTACTGCTCTTGCAATGTACAGGTCGTGGACATATAACCCCCTGCCACCACCACTACACGGGAAAAGAAAGCTCTGATTTATTTTGTGCTCTTCAATTCCCTGCCTTGTTTTCAAAGGACGTTTCCTACAAAAGGAGATAGCCAGTAAAGGCAACGGGATTGCGAAAAAAACCCTGAAAACACAAGTGTTTATCTATTGTCTGTTATACAAGGTGATCCTTTCTGAATTCACAAAGTTGTACCTGTGACATCATATGAACCCCTTCGGTATTTGTGACTGAACTTCTAAGGTGTGAGATTTACACGAGCCGTCTACGCTGGATCATCTGTCTTCAGATTAGCTGGGTTCGCCAAGTTTCCATTTCTGACTCCAGTAGTCTTATGCTTACTGTTTAGGGACTCAATGGTCACATTGTTTTCTAAATAATGGTGGTATGTTTTCTATAACAAAAAATGTCTGAAAAATCTGAAATCAAATCTAAACCGCCTTCACGTCAATGCTCTAGATTCTCTGCAGAAATAGAATGGGTTTAGCAAAGAATGAGGGGCTCTTAGACCTGAATTCTGCCCTCAGATATCTTACATGGGCTATTATTGGCTTTCTTTTGCTTAGAGGCATTTTTTTTTATTTTAAAAGCTTACATAGAAACCAATATTCTTGTGCATGACTATGTTGTGTGTCATGAAGCACATATTATTCTAGCTACTCTGAGTAACAGACAAAACACTAGGCATGTTGTCCTTGCCATTATGCTTCTCTTTGAAGCTCCATCAGAATACTAGAGGAAATAACTTAATAATAAAGCCTGAGAAAATAGTAGAGATCTTTCCATTACAGACAATAGCATTGGCCATGTGGAGTGGGCCGTAACCTCCCACCACGGGCAACAGATACTTTCCTATACAGAAGGAAGATTGTTAAAATAATTGCCCTGGGTTAGACATTTTTGGAATGCATTAGAAAAATGTCATCATCTTTTCATGGATCAAGTATAAAATATTACAGGCATTAATAAACTTTTATTGGGTATAGCAGTTACTTTTCCATGTCAATATTGATAGTGATGACGATTCTGGGCATTTAATTTTCAGGATCAGGTTTAATTTCAAGATTATCAGACTTGTTGCAGATAACCCAGATACTAAAACATAATTAGGGTTAATGTATGTTTGTACGAGGACAGATCGTGTATCTACACATAAATGGACCTGATGTTGTTCTGCTTTGGGATTGGAGCAACTGAGTCGGAACCAAGGTGTGAGCGTGAGGTGGCTGGTGTCCAAGCTCAAATCATCAGATTATCTGTGCCCCTGGGTAGAGATTGGCCGAGGGGTTGTTACAGAGAACCAAGGTTTTCTGACTTTGCTCATTTTTATTCTCTGTGGAATCCTTTTCTTGCCAACCCTGTAGTTCAATCTAAAATACTTCCTGTAAAACACTGAAACAGTTGGGAACTAAGATTGGGGAAGAGCCGTGTCTCAGCATCCGGAGCCAAGGAGAGGCTGAGATGACTCAGCATTGTGTGCTGAGCATCGTCCCCAAGGAGAAAGCTCGGGAGCTAGCGCTGAGGAAGCCTCAAGACTTCTTGAGTGACCCAGTGCTGTGTAGGGATTACTGTATAATACCCTGAAGACGACCCTTCTGTATTGGCCCCGACATTGTTACTTACAACGGGTTACCACCATTAAGTCAAAGCCCATTGGCACCAAACTCAAATGTTACACATCATTTGTTTTCAGTAGACCCCAAATAGGCAGAATTTCAGCCATTTACAGTTTGCTTGCTTTGCATGCTCAGGAAACAGCTTGCAACACCGACCAACTGTGGATAAGACAAATCTTGTGACAATAAAATACCTGCTTGCCTTCGGAGTTCTCTGACCAAGAGACTCCTCACCTAGCTGCAGCCACCATCATCTGGTTGTGTAAATGCCCACTGTCCGTGCCCCCTCTGCCCCCTGGGAGTTCCCTCCCCTTCCTTCTTTTCTGTCCAGGGGTCCTGTGAAGCTGTCTCTAGAAAATTCTCCTCCTGGGAGGGACTTTTCTCATGTAGTCCTCTCCAAATGCCACTCAGTAAAGCTTGTCATGCAATATTGTCATCTCACTGCCTTGCCTCTTCTTTGCCTTGGTTAGCCCTGAAATTTTCAAACTTACCACAGGGACCAATAAAACCTGTGCCAAGGGAGGAGCAAAGTTTGATGTAGAAAGACAACGCACCTGGGAGGACCTCTCCACTGGACCAAATTCTAGCAGCCAGGGAACAGGCAAGCAGGAAGACCCATCCAGGGGTGCTGGTCTGGAGGGAAGACAGTCCTCAAAGTGCATCCAGGACAGCCAGAGCGGACAGCTGATGACCCACGCCCATGTACCAGACCTCCACCCAATACTGGCTCTTTATCCAATGCCCACCACCGGGCTGGGATTTACACAGGATCCTGTAGAAGGCTGGGCAGGA
Organism: Mustela nigripes; assembly: GCF_022355385.1. NCBI lineage: Eukaryota > Metazoa > Chordata > Mammalia > Carnivora > Mustelidae > Mustela > Mustela nigripes. The sequence goes on from NC_081568.1 coordinate 5,255,052, forward strand.
AACTGAAATATCAACTTTTGTCTGGAATCGACTAAGATTACATTGTGATTATTGTTGGAAGAGAAGGCTCAAGGTAAAAATTAACTCAGTTCTAACAAACTAAGGAAAGTGTTATATGGCTTTTTCAGCTGAGCTGATGACCAGGTAAAATTCCACCTACTAGATCTGTTTTGAATTTTGATCTAATTAAGAAGAACTTTCATCACTTCTGCACGTGCTGGGCGGAGACAACCTGCAGATCAGTTTATCACTTCCAGCTGGCTTCCGTCTGCTGGCCCAACAGCTCTCACCGGTGATGATTGGTTATCATTTTCTTGTTTAGAGGGTTGGGCTGAAAATAGATCAAAGATGTGATACAATAAGTTGGCAATAAGTTATTTCAATAAAATATGCTGATTGAATTCATCTCTGTTAAAAATTTTCTCAAAATATTTATTGATTTTTCTCAAAAACTAGTGAGCAAAACAGCAGGACAGATGAATTCCTCGTGAAGCTTCTGAAGCTTTGGTTTCCTGGCCCTCACTTACAAAAGCCTCATTCAAGGGTCTGGGATGGGCTCCAGCAATTTCACATTAATCACTCCTGGTCTTTATCTTAAGAAAAAGACCTTTATCCCCCCAAACATGAGTATTCCCCAAATAGCATATTGCATCTAAAGTTAGGACATTATCGGATGGAGCGGTGCATTCTGCATCATGTGAGACTGACTCTAGGAGAAATGACCCCATGTAGCCCCTTCTCTGTCTGGTATTCAGAAGGCACAGAAGCTTGGGAAACAAAGACCGTCCTCTACTCTCCGGATGGAGAGACCGGATGACATCCAGGATTTCTAGAAGCTCAGATAAAATGATGGCTGAGAATTCCTGCCCTGTTTGGGAAGACAGCATACCTGCATGGGTTCGTTTGGGTTAACATGTCAGTTGCATGTTCTGTATGTGTGTAGGGGGTCAGACATCAAGGATGGCCTTCCAAATCTACTCAAAATTTAGTGAGTGTGGGCCATCACTTAACTTTCCAGCTTTAAGTTTTTCATCTATGAAATGGGGGTAAAGTTATGTCCATCATGAAGACGTAGTAAGGATTCAAGGAGATAACATGAAGCATCTCCTCGAGTCTGACTCACAGTAAATGAGTCCAATCCACATGCCCCTGACTCTTACTTGTGCACAGGACAGATGACAAGAAGTGACAGCTTATTCCCCGACATTTTATGCAAGTGCCCAGTCGTGGGAATGATGGCAGTTAACCTCCAGCTGCCAAGAGTTTCAATGCGAAGAAACCCAAATGCCCATTGGGCGGTGAGTGGATCAACAGAGTGTGGTCCTCCCATTCGGTGGGATGTGCCCCAGCAACAAGGGGGAACGGACTACTGATCACGGGACCCCATGGCTTCATCCCAGCTGCATTCCATGAGGTGAGGAAAACCACACTCAAAAAAGCTACATACTGTGTGATTCCATTTCCACGACACGCTGGCAAGGGAAAACTACAGAGGGAGAGAACAGACCAGCTGCTGATTCTACAGGGAACCCTGGCGGGGTGGGAGAACTCTTCTGTATCTTCATTGTGGTGGTAGGTCCATGATTGTAAGCTTTTTCCAAAATTCATGAAATTGTACACTTCAAGAGGCAGCCCTCTGTTTCCATCAAAGCTACAGAGGGAGCGAACAGACCAGTTGCTGATTCTACAAGAAATAGCTTCCGAATGAAGTCTTTTTGTGTAATATTAATTAGTTTAATTAAAAGCACCAACATTGGCCATCACTTTCTCATCGAAAACATTAAATAACTGACACATAACGAAATATGTAATCCATCCAGCATCTTAATTATATAATGTATAAGGGGGCTAACTGCATTCTTTTAGCTTCTAGATTCTTTTCATTTTGACAAGAAAACCAAAAATTCCTTTTGATTTTTTTAAAAAGTGCCAAGATGATTCTAAGACAATTATATAAAGAAGTATTGGGAGGTTTATAGATTAGAATATTCATAGGTAAATTAAGCATTTTATTTTCTTTAAAGGTTATTATTTATTTATTTGACAGCGACACAGTGAGAAAGGGAACACAAACGTGGAAGAGGGAGAAGCAGACCTCCCGCTGAGCAGGGAGCCTGCCAGGGGCTCCATCCCCGGACCCTGGGATCATGACCTGAGCCTAAGGCAGATGCTTAACAACTGAGCCACCCAGGCGCCCCTAATTTAGTGTTTTAAATTGGATTTGTTTATCTCAAGTTTTCTTGCTTTTCTCTCTCTCTCTCTCTCTCTCTCTCTCTCTTTTTCTTTCCTTCTGTCTTTCTCTTCTTTTGATTTTCTGCTTTCTATATTTTTGGCATGAAGCTTTGTTAACTGTATGTCACAAACTCCCTCTCCCGATGTGTAGCTTATATTCCCCTTCTTTTGAGGTGTTTCTTAATAAACTCTATTCATTTCAAGACTGCCTGTCTATGTTGTATCTACTCAACACAAAATACCACGCTCGTTATCTTTTTTAAAAAAGCGTGAAGAATTTAGGTCGCTTGCCTCCTGAATGACTTGGCCCTACTTGGTCGTATTCCAGAGGCACTTACTTTGCAGTATGATCACTACAAGATCAATTGATGAGGTTATGTTTTTTCCATCAGAGGGATCGAAACTTTTAGAAGCGTATTTAGAAAGCAAAGGGTTTTCAATGTACACATGTGACCCATTGATAGCTCTGCAGGTGAAAGGGGTCTTGTCGCTTTAGTCCATCAAGTAGTTTATGAATAAAAGCATCGAGACTTGCAGCGGTGAAAGACGACCCCAAGAGCACACATCGAGTGAGATTTGGGGCCACGCCTAGAGCCTGACCGCCTCGTCCCCATGGCAACTGGTCCCTGATTGACAATACAGGAGGGGTTACAGCCCTAGGGGTTTGCTATCTCTGTGTACTTCCTGGGCGGCTGCACCCCGGCATGCTTAGCCGAGGATGGGAGCTGGTCTGGTGAGGCCAAGGAAAGCCCTGGAGACTGAGGGACACACAGGTTCGTGGGGGGAGCTGACCTACAGGGAGGCCAGGAGCACAAGTCCGGCCGGAGTATCTGCGGCTGCACGCTAGCTGCCTAGCTGCGGTGAGCTTCTACAGCCCGGCGAGCTGGCCTAGAAACGGTCAGCTGTCCTTCCCCTCTTCCCACCGTGGTTGTCCTGAGGACATCAAGCCTTTCCCCTGGACGTCCTTCGTGATAAGGAAGACACTCTAGCATGGCCACTGCAGGATCCCCTGTCCTTGAGCACTGAACAACATGTCCTCGGCGGGAATGGAGAGGGAGGACGGGGTTTCTCCGTCTCCCAGCTAAGGGCTAACACAGGCACGCAGGGTGCCTGCACCAACTAGCTTCCAACATGTACCCTAGGCTTGGAAATCGTTCCCCAGGCAAAACAAAAACAAAAACAAGGATGCCTGGGTGGCTCAGTGGGTTAAAGTTTCTCCCTTCGGCTCAGGCCATGATCTCAGGGTCCTGGGATTGAGCCCCGCATGGAGCTCTCTGCTCAGTGGGGAGTCGGATTCCCCCTCTCTCTCTGCTGCTTCCGATCTCTGTCTGTCAAATAAATAAACAAAATCTTAAAAAAAAAAAAAACCTACATTCAACAGTAATTCCTAGGATACTCCATCTGCTAGTTGCAATCACCGTCATTAATGAGTCTCGGGTGTGGAAACATGACCCCTACCATAAGCACTCTGATTTCCTAAAAGATAGAAAGTGGGCATTCCTGACTTTGGGCAGCTTTTGTAATAGATAGCATTACGTTGGCCATGAGTTGATTTATGAAGAACTTCCGGCTTGCAGCTCCATATATAATTTCTATCTGAAATACCCCAGCATCTTCAACCCAGCCTCTTATAATCCACTGAGATCCCAAGCCAAGGTCGGCACATTGCCAGGAGGATGTCTCCTTATAGGAAACTGCTGAGTCGGCCACCAGCCTCCTGAAGGAGGGTTGGTGTTATCCTCCCAAGCAAGCTATTCCCAGAAAGGCCTGGAGATCCTGGCCACATTCAGCTGTGATGAGAACTGTTTCTGTTTCACCACAAATGCAGGAATCAACATGCCCCAGGACCTTTGCACAAGCATGTGCTTCTTAGAGCAGACTTCTCTGTACAAAGAAATCTCTGTGTACACCAAGAATGACACTTCTTTTTGTTTTCCGGAATTTGCTGCTGACCAACTTTTCCCCAGTGCTCTGGTCAGCCTCCCATGGCCAGCAACACCACCCACTCTGGGAGGGTTAAGTCAAAGGGACTGAACCCGAGCAGGTGCATGTTTACAGGGTCATTTGGGGCAGGAGAAGCAGCTTTCGTGGGGTTCCCAGGTGCACATCTCAGGTCACCAAATTGTCTGTTTCTGTAGTAAATCAAGGAATTGTTAGCACTGCTGCTTCTCGTAGACTGGAACTGTTTCCACGGGATCAGCCACTGCTCAGGATTCCCAGGCTCCAGATCTGAGCGGCATGGCCAGCCTCTAACTCATACAAGCAGGGAAGGAGCTTTTGGCTTTCTCCGTGTAACTTTGCTCCAGCCCAGTCTCCCACCAGAGCCTCCAGTTGGCAGCACCAGAGATCAAAGTTAACAAGGAGGTGCGGTTCCGGGTTTGGTGTCCAACCTTGCTCTGGAAGCCTGCTGGAAGCCGGTGCCCGAGGCCACCCCAGCTGTGAGCCACACCCTTGAAAGGCTCCCAGCCCCATTGGGAGTTTCTTCTTCTCTACTCCAAGGACAAGAGGTCCTTTTCCAATGGTTTAGAGGCATAAACGTGACTTCTGACTACTTTGCACTTGATTCTCATAAAGTACTCTTATTCCTGTAAACTTAGAATAGATTCAAATAAAGCAAAATTTCCACTAAAGCATTACATTGGTGAAATTTAGAACCCCTTTAAAATGACTTCACAAAAGAAAATTTCTAATTTATTGAGTACACTATATTTTCATGGCAGAAAGCACTATAATTTCTACATGTGTATTTTACGCACATATTGCCCATAAATGTACAAGCTTTAACAAGCGGCTTATTTCTTTCCCAATTTTCCAGGGTGGAAAATGTTTTCTACTTCTACTCACCTTAAATGCTTCCTTTATTCTTTCTTCAACTGCTTCCAGTTGTGATTCTAGGTCCTTCTATACAAAAAGTATTGGTTATTTTAGCATGGAAAATATTTTCCAGACTTCTATTCTCCTGAAAGTTTTGCATTTCGTTTGAGTCCGAGACTTGGTGACATTCAGTTGTGTCCCCTCTAAGGCTCATACTCAGTCTTGCTCTGCCTCTTCTTCAGGGGAAGAAACAAGAGGCCATTTGGTCATTTTCCTTCATGGCCACAGGAGAACCCACAGCCCGCTGTGCGGGTCTCTTTGCCAGGCCACAGGGCTCAAGACACCTTGGCAGAGTTCTCTGTGCAGCCCTGGAATGAGTTACTGCTGCTGGGGCAAAAGCACTTTAGATTACGGGTCTGATAAGTCTCGTTGGCCTCATTATGAAACCTAACGTGGGCTCATCTTCAAAGTTACTTTGCTGGTGTCACGCGGGCTTTTCTCACAGTGCTTCCTCCAAAGACAGAGCGAGAGCGGAGCCTGCGGGCTTGGTGCTCTTTGTTTCGAAAGCTGTGCTGTGCCGCTGGTGGTTCACCAGATAGTATTGGGGAGGTAGAGGACTGATAAGATCAAGGCAGCCTTCGGGGACAGGCCCGAGACACCAGGACTTGGAATTGCATAATTCTTGCTGCCACAGGTTTTATAGGACTCACCCAGATTGCCCTCCACCGAGGGGAGCCTCGGACGCACGTTCACACTCAGGCTAAATTGACAGAATATAACATGAAGTATAGCTTCAAGCCCATTAGCATTGTATTAACTCTGTCATCTCCAGGCTGTCACCTTTCTTCCCCTCTGCCTCCTGCCTCCTCTTTCTCTTCACTGTATTTCACTTTGCAACTCACAGGTTTTACTTCTACTTTTGACTTTTAGCCTCAGATACTGAGTTCACCTCCTGCCTCCCTGGAAAAAAAGGGTGGGGGGTGCTCTTGCACAAGCGTATTCAAATGGACCATAGCCCATTGCATTCAGTTTGATAAAACGCATTCGGCTTGAGCCATTCTATCTCACACATTGGCCATCTGAAGCCCGTCTTGGCAAAGCTGAGTTTGTGTGTTTCTGCTTGTTTCTTCTGGCTTTTGGCTGGAGGGTTTCCTCACTGTCCTCCCCTGCCACACACATCTTTAGAAGTGGCCAGTTTCCTTTCCAAACAAGACCCTTGGCAGGGACCAGGACCCCGTGCCTAGCAGACACTGGGCACTCAAAGCACATTGGTGGGGTGAGGTGAGGAGTGTATGCGGTGTTCCGTGCGGGGCAGGGTCAGCAGCACCTGGTCCTCATGGTCACATGGAAGAAAATCTGCTCTATCTGGCCTGTGGGTCTGCCCAGACCAGGGCTTCAGGGGTTTCATAGAAAAACCACCGGATCCTGAGCTGCATTAGCTACAAACCAGATTCCAGCCCCTGACTTAGCAAGCCCGGTAGAAAAAGCACTTCCCACCACCGGTACCAATAAAGCTACCCATGGAAGAATTCTAACTGGCCCTGCTGGGCTCCTTCCCCCTCTGGATAGCTTTACCTTATCAAGGTGACGGGTTCAAAAGAGCCCGGTCCTCAGCTCCTTGCAGCCCTGGCATCAGAGCGGGACAAACCATCCTTCTACTGGACCCCAGCTGCGAGGTGGCGAGGTTGTCCAAAGAAACAGAGCTGCGGCCAAACAAAGCTCAGCGGCGAGCACATTCCTCGTTCTGGAAGCCCGTGCTCCCTGTGGTCTGAGATCCCTGTCCTCAGAGCCCCTCACTTGTGCCAAGCAGCACAGCCTCTCTTGGGGGCTCCTCCGTCAGCAGCCCCCCACCCCCGCTTCCGTTAGCCTCTGCCCCTGTGCTTTTGCTCATGTGCCCCCTGCACAGATGCGATGCCCGAGGACCCGAATCTTCTCTGGTCCCGAGTCTCCGGTCAAAACAGGTCTTTGCCAGGACACCTGCAGTACATGTGGGAATCTACTGAATGACCTCTAACTTGACAACGTGCTTTGTCACAGTGGGACACAGGGACTTAAAACACAGAAATGCAACAGCACTGAACTCCCAAGAGTAAGTTAAAAACAACAAACAAGCAAACAAAAAAAGCCAAACCTGAGTCCCAGTACTACGGGTTCTTGGTGCCTGCACCGCACGGGTCAACTCAGCCACGGACAGCCGGCCTTGAGCCTGCTTCCTGGCCCCAAGGCCAATGTTCATGATCACTTGTGTTTTCAGGAAGATCTAAGTCACTTCATCAAATTAATTTTGTCTTTCCTTTTTGGAAGAATTTTTTTTTATAATTCATTGTTGTGCTGACTTATGTTTTTCATTGTTTGCTAAGTGTCCACTGGGTCAATAGCCCTAAGTCCGAGGCTCTGGCTACAAATGAGAGAAGAGAAAGCTACTGCTTCAATCCTTAAGATTATAAATGACAGAAAAGCTAATTAAATGACCTGATTTTTTAAAATGTTTTTTAGAATATTCTACTTTGTACTAAGCTGAGCAGAGCGAGAAGCTAGCATCACAGTATGTAAAATTGTCCACGGAAAGAGGGAGTGGGGTCAGCAAGATATGCTGCAAATCCACACTGGTTCAGTGATTCGACCCTATGCAAATAAGCCCCTTACTCACTGACGGTGGCCTTGTGCCTGGCCGGAATTCAGGGCCCTGCACAAATGGCCCCCAGAAACTCTCTTACATTTGCAAAAAACAAAAAAAAAACCTTTTATCTTAGCCTCTCAGATACAGGAGCCCTTGTCAACTTGATAGTTCTTCATGATGAGTTGCTGCTTTGGAGAAGGGATAATAAGCTTTGGATTAAATGTCCTAAGTGTTTTTGGAAGATCTTATATGTATGCTATTTGCTTGTCCTGAATGAAAAATCCAGATGAGCTTTCCTGTCCTCCGGGAGCCACAGACCAATTTGGGTAAATTACCATCTGTCTTAAAATATAGAAGAAAAAGGGTGCCTGGGTGACTCAGCTGTTAATCATCTGCCTTTGGCTCAGGTCATGATCCCAGGGTCCTGGGCTGGAGCCCTGCATTAGGCTCCCTGCTCGGTGGGAAGCCTGCTTCTTCTTCCTCTCCCACTCTCCCTGCTTGTGTTCGCTCTCTCTCTCTCTGTGTGCAAATAAATAAATAAAATCTAAAAAAAAAATAAAAATAAAAAAAAATAAAGAGAAAGAGCTAGGAGCAGACTGGACAATGGCCCCAGAGATAGCCAGGGTCTGGTCCTGGGTTCCATGAATGTCACCGTCTATGGAAAGTGGACTTCACAGGTATGACCAAAGATCTTGAGATAAGAAGATTATCTGGGCTATCTAGGTGGACTGAAAGGCCACCACAACCGTCTTCATAAAAGGAAGGCAGAAAGACACTTGTCTACAGAAGAGAAGAGAAGCAGGGGAGAAAGGCATATGATGTGGGGCCGTGAGTCAGGGAGTGAGAACGGCCTCCGTAAGACAGAAAATGCCAGGGATGGATTCTTCCCTAGAACCCCGGAAGGAATCAGCCCAACTGACACCTTGACTTTAGCCCCATGAGACTCCTTTTGGACTTCTGACCTCCAGAACTTTCAGAGAATAAATATGTACGGTGTAAGCCACCAAGTTCATGGTAATTTGTTGTAGTAGCCATAATAAGTTACTACAGGGACTTTTCATATAAAAGGAGCTCCCCACCCCCGCCCCGCCACTCTACCCCAGGAGAATGAACCGGAAAGTATTGCTGGGAAATCAACTCCAATTCATGACAAGGTTTTGGTCGTCAGAGAAGTAATTTATAGTTAAAAATTTGTCCTTGTATGGAGAGAGGTGGTAGGCTCTACACCAGGATGGAGACTTTTTAAAACAAGAATGGTGCTTTTTCATTTTCCAGTGTCAACATTAGGGAAGGATTCTGTACTTACTGAGCTGAACATTTCATAGTCATCCTGTCATCTAGAATGTCTGTCCACCACTCAGTGAGAGAGGCATTACAATCAGCCCGTTATCAGTAAGGAAATCGAAGCCATGAGAAGGCACAGAGCTTCTCAAGGTCACGTGGCATGGTGGACACTGCCTAGTGCTTTCCAGACCGCTCTTTGGCAATGAGCTTGGCAGACTGCCAAGCAGACAGCTCTCCATTGTTAATCCTCTTTGGGGATTGCCTGGACCAAAAAAAAAAAAAAAAAAGCCTCCTTCCAAGGGCAGCCACATCCCATGAATGACCGATAAGAGAGAAGAAAGTGGCGGCTTCCTCTCCCCAGCTCAGGACAATTTGAAGAATCAACCCATCTTTACAGCTTCCTATAGGGTCTATCAAGGACCTTCTTAGGAGGGCATCGCCGCTGAACTTCTCCCCCGCTCCAGTCCCGCCCTCTCCCTCTCATAGATGGCAGACCCCCAACAGTCTGTAATAAATGTCCTAGGCACAAATTTCTATCTCAGAGTCCACGTCCAAGAAAACCCAACCTACCAATGTTTGTTGCATGAATCATGAAGTCAGGATTCTCCTCCAACACCCGTACCCTTTCTGCTTTAATCTAGTGGTCCCTAATGGAGCACAGTCTATACATTTACAGGATAGAATCTTCATCTCCTACGTGGAGTGGGTAAGAGATGCTGGTGGCAGAAACCCTGGGCTGGGGAAGAAATCTGCGAATCAGCGTTCCTCTAGAAACTGGGAAACGCATCTTCCATCTCCCCTCCCTGCAGATGAATATGTGTTATTTGGACCCCGGCTGTACAGCTTAAATTAAAATCATGCTGAGTAGAGAGCACGTGCTCTCGGAAGAGGAATGCTCATCTTTCCCATAACTGCTCCATTTGCCCGCCCGTGGATGAATGAGACAGGCTGCCCCAGCTCAGGTACCAGTGGCAGCGAATGACCCAAGAATTATCCATCAGGAAGGAGTGGCCTCTGGGGACTGACAGCACGTTTGTTGAGGAGATGGAAAATGGCTCTGAAGCCGCGTACGTTTAAGGAGGTGCAGCTGCTAATTTGGGGCTTGCCTATAAGCCTGGTCAGTACACTAAGGGATTGGCTTCAAAGATCCAAGACTTTCACCCAGAACTTCCCAAACATGACATGATCAGCATTTCACCAAGACGGTGTTTTCCCAAAAGCTGTAGCAGGTGTTCCTCTTACTCTGATGAAGATGATGAGCTCTCAAAGGACCAGAATGACCTCATTACAAAAGCACTCCAAGATGGATGACTGTCCCATGGTAGAGGGGACAGCCAATGATGAAGCCAAAAATGAAGGCATCTTGCCTTGGCACAGCCATAGGAAACAAAATATATTATGACTTTTTTTTTTTTTTTTTAATGCTAGAAGCCTGTAGCTTATCTTAATAGACTTCCAAGAGCTGCTTTACATTTTGAATTGGAGTTTAAAACCTTCCTACCTAGCACCTCTCTAAACTTTTCCCCCAATACCTTTAAAGACACCAGAAAACTAATAAAAGACAAAGAGCCTCACAGCGCTGACAATGCAGATAGGCAGTCTAATGCCAAATGTCTGGGATGGAACAGTAACTTTTAGGCAGCCCGAGGCTCACTCCGTGACACCGAGAACGCCTTCCTAGACTTTCCTCACCTTGGAGTCATTTCCCACCCCTGCCACCTGTACCCAGTGGGAGACATCACAGGCCCTGGTCCCAGGTCTTTGCAGGGGAACAGAGTGGACAACCTGGCAGACAGTGAGAAGGAGAAGCCCAGAGGCGAGGACAGCGGGCAGGAGCGGTGACAGGAGCAGCTTTGGTGAGATGAGGCGGTACAGTCCCATGGAGCAGGGCCCGTATGCACCACGGCAGCTCTGAGAGGAGAATCACGGGGCCTCTCACGTAGGCAGAAAGCCAGGCCAAGTGTAACCCTCCTGTTAGTAAATACTAACTCTTGCCTGCAGGACTAAGTGAAGAAACTTCCCTCTGAAAATGGTGCACTGCAGTGTGTGGAAAAACCTCTAGACTAGTACCAGCCTCCTAAGGGGAAGGTCAAGGTCGACACAGCTGATGATCCCGAAGACGACAGCAGAACAAATGAAATACAAACAATAATTTTCAAGGTCTAAGATGAGTCACAAAAAGATAAATAACCCCAATGTTTAAGGGAGCAATGCACTTAAAGAGACATTTCATGTGCAAATGACTGAGAAGCACATGGAAAATTCTCAACATGACTAGTACGGGGGAAACGCAAGTGAAAACCACAGTGAGCTGCCGCCTTACCCACGGAGAGGCTGAGCTCAACAAAGCAGATAATAACAAGAATTGGTGAGGACTTGGAGAAGTGGGAATCCTCAGACCTTACCGGCAGGAGAGCAAACAGGGGCTTTTGAACCCAGAGTCACTCCATGACCCAGCATTTCACTCCCATCTCTATATTCAAGCGAAATGAAAACATATGTCCGCATGAAAACTTGTACACAAGTGTTCACAGCAGTATTACTCATAGTAGCTAAAGAGTAGAAACCACCCAATGACCTTCAACGGTGCATGGATTTTAAAAAATAAGGCAGGGGCGCCTGAGTGGCTCAGTCAGTTAAATGTCGGCTTTCAGCTCCGGCCATGATCCCAGAGTCCTGGGATTCAGTCCGCATCAGGATCCCTGCTGCTCCCTCTCCCTCTCCCACTCCCCCTACTTGTGCTCGCTCTCTCTGTGTGTCAAAAAAAAAAAAAAAAAATCTTAAAAATGAAATAAAATAAAATAAAATATATGGCATCTCCATAAAACAAAATATCTACTTGGCAACATAAAGGAATAAATTACTGACAAATGCTAGAACATGGAGGAGCCTTGGAAACATTACAGTGAGCCAAAGGACCAGTCACCAAAGTCAGAAAGACCGTGCACATTATGTGATTCCGTTCATGTGAAATGTCCAGAGTAAGCAAATCTAGAAAGTAGGTTAGTGTTGCTTAGGGCTGAGGACAGGGGGACCACTGAGGGAAAGAATGAGAACAAGATTTCTTCGGAGTGCTGAAAACATGCCAAGATTAGATTGTGGTCCTGGTTGCACGACTCAGGGACTGTGCTAAATGAAACATCGAATTGTACATTACAAACAGGTGAATTGTGTGGCATGTGAATTATAGCTCAACATTCCTGTTAAATCTGTGTGGGGGGAGGGAGAGAGAGAGAGAGTTCTGAACTGAAACAGATCCATGCATGCATAAAGGGAACCACAGCATTCCAGAGGGGAAAAAAATGAAGAAAAGTCATGTCTTGGCAGATTTTATGTTATTCTTTTGAATTATAAAGATGAAGAAAATATCCAACAGGAATTTTGGAGGTCAGGGGTGGGTGGGAACACCAAAATGACCTTAAAATGTAGGTCTCGCCTCTGAAAACTTCTATATGTAATAAATGTGTCGAAAGTTACATTGTTGACTATTTTTTAATCAAAATGTATTTATCTACAAAGTATAAGTATTTTAAGTTAAAGACAATTGTTTTTATGAAAATAATTTGAGTCATCAGAGATCGGAAAGCAAAGATAAGCCAACAGGAGAGATGCTAGCTTTCCAAGATGGAGCTATGTCTAGCACTGAAGGTCCTTCAAGGCCAGCAGAGAGCCTGCTATCTTGTCAGAACCTGCTTCGTAATTCATAAGACCCAGAGAAAAATGAAAACACAGGGACTCTTGTTCAAAACTAAGAGTTTTTGGTTTTTTTTTTTTAAAGATTTTATTTATTTGACAGAGAGATAGAGAGAGACCACAAGTAGGCAGAGAGGCAGGCAGAGGGAAAGGGGGAAGCAGGCTCCCTGCTGAGCGGAGAGCCCGACGCAGGGCTCGATCCCAGGACCCTGAAACCAAGACCTGAGCTGAAGGCAGAGGTCTAAACCCACTGAGCCACCCAGATGCCCCCAAAACCAAGAGTTTTAAGACGGTGACAGCAGATCATTAGATAAAGCATAAGGGTCCTTCTAAGCACAGGGTCCTGTGGCCTGCACAGGGCCACACACATCACCCAGTAAGCACTGCATACATGTTTGCATGATGATAGATAACTTCTAGAAAACCTTAATTCACTTATCCTTTATTCCCACTCAAAACTTAACAATCACTATGATATAAGTATATTCTATTTTACCACTTTTTCCTGTTCCCCTTCCTTAAAAGTAAAATACTCATTTAATTAAAAAGTCCAAAACAATTAGAATGAACGATGATTCAAATTTATCCTCACTCAAATGTTTTTCCTGAGTTTCCTTTGATCAGGATTTTGACGCATGCAGGACGATCTGATAGACAATAGATGTTAGAGGTGTCAAGCCCTGCATCACAGTGAGGGTTCCATTGTATGCACAGCATCCGCACCCAACTCCCTCTCCTCCTTCGAGGTGTCTCTGGGACCAGTAGAGAGCCTGGGTCCTAGAGAAGCTCATGTAACACTTCCCAAATGAAACAGAATTCATCAGTTGCAACATGAAAATAGTAAACAGATAAACCGCAGTGGTTTATATTAGCAACTGCTGCGTGGAAAACACTAGTTGGAGGTCAGTTTACAACATGAAATGTGGGGACAGCCCTAGTGGACAGAGGCCCCCAAATAATCAACCATGAATCACCTCTTCCTCGTGTATGAAATATCCGTAACCATCAAATCTATACAGACAGAAAACACAGGGCTGGTTGCCTAGGGAAGGGAGAGAAGGGAAGTTGGGGCAGGGAATGGGAAAAACCGGGTTTCAGACCTGTCTTCACTGCAGCTGTCTGACTGGGCTTCAGGTTTCTTGCCTGTAAACTGAATGTCTTGTGTGACCGCTGCCCCACCTGTGACTTCAGGGGACAGAATCCCTACCTTCTGACAGCAGGGAGCCCTGTGGCCTCACTCCTTCCTGTGGTTCTCCAGCTAAGGGCTGGAGTAGATGGATGCCCACTCAAAACAGAACGGCCTCGAAGACACAGCCTTGCCAAGAGGTTATGCTGACCGTCTCTCAAGTGAACAGAACTTTGTTCCATTCTTGGCCTCCTAAGTATCAGTAACGACAGGCTTACAATAGTGTCAACATAAAAATGCAGGGAGGAGAGACTTTGAGCATTGACTTTTTTTAAGTGGTTTCTATGGACTAATTATACAAATTCCAGGAAGGATCAAAATTGTTCAATGCCTTAATTTTTCTTTCCTCTGCATGTGTAGACTGACACTGGTGATAATTGCTTCCAGGTGTTCTAAGTGCCACTGTCAAGGTTTGCCTCGAAGGCAGGCAAAAAACCACTGGGAACACACCAAAATATGAAGTTGGTTGGGTTGTTTCAGTTGATCGTCTTCTATTGTTACTGTATTACATTTTCAGTCTGAAGGGGTTCTTTCATGTTCCTAACAAATTGCTGCTTTCTTTTCTCTTTTTTAAAAAATTTTTCCTCATTTTGCCAGTTTTTTTTTAAATTCAATTACTCAATATAGTCTTGAGATTTCAAAAAATCAGGTTGTAATTTTATGGCTCCTGATAAGAATACATTTGAATCAGAACAAAATAAACTCAACAAGAACTGGTACAAAGAGTCACCCAAAACTGGTGTTTTTATTCCACAGAGCTAATAGGAAATAGTTTAGTTTGTAGCTCTAGACCCCCTACCTCATCAGTGGCAGATGTTAGTGAAATATTCAGGGCGTTTATTACTGGTTGAATTGTGTCCCTCATGAAGACAATGCTTGTCTCAATGTACATGTGAATGTGACATTTTTTGGAAATAGGATCTCTGCGGATGTAATCAAATTAAGATGAGGTCATTAGCGTGGCTCTGATCCAATTGGCTGGTGTCCCTAGCAGAGGTAGAGGAGAGATGCAGATACGCAGGGGAGAAGAGGAGGGTAGATGTTGGAGCACTATGGCTACACGCCAAGGAATTCCAGGACTTGCTGGCAACACCAGAACTTTGGAGAGAGGCATGGGATAGGGTGCCCCTGGAGCCTTCAGAGAGAGAGAGCAGGACTCTGCTGACACCCTGTCTTTAGACTCCTTGCTTCCAGAACTCCAAGTGAATAAATTTCTATTAAAAGCCACCCTGCCTGTGATACTTTGTCAGGGCTACTGTAAGAAACTAATATCATTTTTCATTTCATTCAGAGGAAAAATTTAGTGTTGTGTAAAAATCTAAATATCATTTGGCTTATCATTTTTTAGTGCATTCCAGATATCAACAATGCCTCCCATTTATTGACTACCTTGTGGCAGGAACTGCATTGTTTCATGTAACAGTCAAGAAGACAAGGCTGCAAAACTAGCAAAAGCATTTATTTGGGGTCTTTGGGATTGTAATTGGGAGACACAGAATTTATCCCCAAATCTAACTTATTCTCTGATTTGTGAATTGGTAGCCCAGCATGGGGTGCAGATTTATAACAGCAAAAACCACAAGGTCAGTAAATTCTTTTGGAAAAAATCTGATGGGTGCTAACAGAGTTTAACTCACTAATACATGATTGGCTATTTAGCTAACAAGTGTTACAGTATCTCTGTTTCAGTCCAAAGTAGAAGGATGTGTTCCAGGAGGTGCAGAGGTGCAACTGAGAAGGTACAATTGACCCAAGTCAAAAGTTTCAGACATTCTAAAAATGGAAACAGAAGTGCATAAGCCCATCTTCCTCAGTATCCTCCAGATTTTGAATGACTCTTAACAATGCTTACTTCATTTTGAAATGAATCAGACAAAGCAGACTGTATAACAAAACTGTAACAGAGGACAAAGGACTATATGGAATCACAAGGGAACAATCCGAATCGAAGAAATAATAATTGAAAATATTTATGTATCCAACAGGGGAGTTCCCACATCCATAAAGCAGCTAGTAACAAACATAACAGAAGTAAGTGATAGTAATACAATAAGAGTGGGGGACTTTAACATCCCCTTTGCATCAATGGATAGATCATCCAAACCGAAAATCAACAAGGAAACAGTGACTTTGAACGACACACTGTACCAGAAGCATTTAACAAATCTATTTGGAACATTCCATCATAAAGCAGCATAATACACATCTTTTCAAATGCACATGGCATGTTCTTTAGAATAGATTACATATTAACCCACAAAACCAGTCTCAACAAATTAAAAAAGATAAAAGTCATAGCATGCATCACTTTAAACCACAGTTACATGAAACTAGAATCAACGACAAGAAAAAATCTGCAAAGAACACAAACACATGGAGGTTACATAACATACACTAAACAATGAATAGATCAACCAAGAAATCAAAGAGGAAATTAAAAAATACATGGAGACAAATGAAAATGAAAACCCAGTGGTCCAAAATCTTTGGGTGCAGCAAAAGCAGCTCTAAGAGAAGGTTATAGTAACACAGGCCTACCTCAAGAAGCAAGAAAAATCTCAAATAAAGAATAACCTTACACCTAAAGAAGCTAGAAAATATAAAAGGAAGAACAAACAAAACTCAAAACTGGTAGAAGCAAGGAAATAATAAAGACTAAAGCAAAAATAAACGTTAGAGAAAATTAAAAGGAAACAACAATACATCAATGAAACCAGAAGCTGATTCTTTGAAAAGATCAACGAAATTAATAAACCTTTAGCCGACTCACTGAAGCGGGAGAGAGAAAGAGAGAGAGAGAGAGAGAATACAAACCAAACCAGAAATGAGAGATAAATAACAACCATCATCACAGATGTACAAGGACCACAAGAGAACATGAAGAATTATGTGCTACCAAATTCCACAATCTACAAGAAATGGATCAATTCCTAGAACCATAACCTATCAAAACTGAAGCAGAAAGAAATAACGCATTTCAAGAAATGCGTTCCTCAAGAAATGTTCCTCAAGAAAGAAATCCCATCTGCAATCGCACCAAAAATAGCAAGATGCCTAGGAATAAACCTAACCAAGGAGGTGAAAGACCTTTACTATGAAAACACAAAACACTGAAGAAAGTAACTGGAGAGGACACAAGGAATGGAAAGGCATTTTGTGCTCATGGATTAGGAGAAATATTGTTATAATGTCCACATGACTCAAAGCAACCTACACATTTAATTCAATCCCTCTCAAAATACCACCAGCATTTTTCACAGAGCTAGCACAAAGTATCCTAACATTTGAATGGAATCACAAGAGATGCTGAATAGCCAAAGCTCTTTTGAAAAAAAGGAACAAAGCTACAGGCATCACAAGTGCAGACATCAAGTTGTACTACAAAGCTGTAGACATTAGGGATGCCTGGCTGGTTCAGTCGGTAGAACATGTGACACTTGATCTCAGGTTTGTAAATTCGAGCCCCATGTTAGGTGTAGAGATTACCTAAAAATAAAATCTTAAAAAAAAAAAAGCTGTAGTAATTAAAACAGGATGGTACAGGCACAAGATTAGACACCTAGATCAACAGAACACAATAGAAAGCTCGGAAATAAATCCGAGATTATATGGTCAATTAATCTTCGACAAAGCAGGAAAGAATATCCATGTGAAAAAGACTGTCTTTTCAACAAATGATGCTGGGAAAACTAGACAGCAGCATGCAAAAGAATGAAACTGGACCAGTTTTTTTCTACCACACACAAAAATATCCTCACAATGAAATAAAGACTAAATGTGAGACCTGAAACCATAAAAGTTCTAGAAGAGAGCAAGAGAGCACAGGCAGTAATTTCTCTGACATCAGCTGTAGCAGCATTTTTCCAGCTATGTCTCCTGAGGCAAGAGAAATAAAAGCAAAAATAAACTACTGGGACTTCATCAAAATAAAAAGTTTCTGTGCAGCAAAGAAAACAGTTAACAAAACCAAAAGATAACCTACTGAATGGAAGAAGATATTTGCAAATGACATATCTGACAAAGGGTTAGTTCCAAAGTACTTAAAGAACGTATACAACTGAATACCAAAAAAAAAAAAAAAAAAAAAAAAAAAAAAACCACCAAATAATCTAATTAAAAATGGGTAGAAAACATGAATAGACATTTCTCCAAAAAAGGTATACAGATGGGCTACAGACATATGAAAAGATGTTTAACTTCACTCATCATAGGAGAAATGCAAATCAAAACCACAACAAGATACCGCCTCTCACCTGTCAAAATGCTAAAATAAAAAACCCTAGAAACAACCAGTGTTGATGAGGATGTGGAGAAAAAGGAACCCTCATGCACCATTGGTGGGAATGAACACTGGTACAGCCACTGTGGGAAACAGTGCGGAGGTTCCTCAAAAGGTTGAAAATTGAATTACCAGATGATCCAGTAATTCCACTGCTGGGTGTTTACTCAAAGAATCTGTAAACACTGATCATAAAAACACATGCAGCTCTAAGTTCTTTCAGCATTATTTATAATAGCC
Source organism: Mustela nigripes (assembly GCF_022355385.1). NCBI lineage: Eukaryota > Metazoa > Chordata > Mammalia > Carnivora > Mustelidae > Mustela > Mustela nigripes. Next base: position 5,273,400 of record NC_081568.1, read on the forward strand.
AAATTACGGAGCAGTCCATGTGCCCATCTATAGAAGAATGGGTAAGAAAGAAGTGGCATATATATATTTTATACATATAAAGGATGAAATACATATATATTCTCTCTATATATAAAAGATGAAATCTTGCCATTTACAACAGCATGGATGGCTCTAGAAGATATAAGTCGGTCAGGAAAAGACAAATATCATACAATTTCACTCAGAAGAGGAATTCAAGAAACAAAACAAATGGACAAAGATGAACGAGACCACCCCCAAAAAACCGAACTCTTCAGTATACATAAAAAACTCACGGTGACCAGGGGGAGCAGTGGTAGGGGTTGGGGGAAACAGGTAAAAGGAATTAAGGGTGTACTTACCATGACGGGCACTAATATATGGCATTGCTGAATCACTATACTGTAGGTCTGAAACTAACATAGCACTATATGTTAATTACATGGAACTAAATTTGAAAAATGCATTCAGTACACCTGACCTGCTAAACATCACAGCTTAGTCCAGGCTACCTTGAATGTTCTGAGAACGTGTACATGAGCCTGTAGTTGGGCAAAATCATCCAACACAAAGCCTTACCGCTTCCATGTGCTCCCCAAATCACGGCTAAGTGGGCTCCCACAGGCTCTGCTTTAACCCAACGCCCACCCTTCTGTTTCTGAACCTCTGAAGATGTCAGTGGAACGCTCCGTCGTTACACTTTACAACCTAAGAGACAAGTAATGAAAATAATAGATTTTCCTTGGTAGCACACTGTGACTAACTTCAGTGGGATTTCTTGGCCATTGAACAAATTTTTAACCACATAAGGACTCATAAACCTAAGTGAAAGGTTATTTCACTTGAAAATAAAATCAACAATGCTTAATAAACTTGAATTTCAAATGAAGCCGTAATTGCTTTTTGCCGAGACTACTCTAGTAATTTAATACCCTACACCAATGCGGAACAAATAAATCTAAGAGTTTAAGCTTGGGATTAAGAAAGGGCTTTCCTCTCAGCAAGATTATTGTACAAACAGTCTTAGGGCAGTAATCAATAAGACGTATGCGCAGGCAGGAGCTCCGTCTCGGAAGCTGGACTTCCTTGGATCAAGATACTGGCCCCTGGCTCAGGGATCTTGAATAACTCACTGACCCTCCCTTGGGCCTGAGTTTCCTACTTTCTAAAATGAGGATGACAACTTGTACCTCCATTGGGTGGTGAGGCAGATGGTGTTAATACATTTAGTGCCTAGAACAGGGCCTGGCATGTACCTGCAGTAGTAAGAGTTGAAGCTACTATTATCATTCAGATTATTATTTTTTTTTCAAATGCCTATTCTTTTATTTTCTTTTTAAAGATTTTATTTATTTATTTGACAGTCAGAGATCACAAGTAGGCAGAGAGACAGGCAGAGAGAGAAGGGGAAGCAGGGTCCCTGCTGAGCAGAGAGCGGGATGTGGGGCTCGATCCCAGGACCCTGAGACCATGACCTGAGCTGAAGGCAGAGGCTTTAACTCACTAAGCCATCCAGGTGCCCCTCAAATGCCTATTCTTATCAATGCATTCTTTTCTGTATCCCCATTTAGAGAGAAGATTGAGGAATGAGCTGGGTTAGTCTCTACGGGGAGCCCCAGGGCATCCCCCGTTCATCCGTACCCCCCGGCTCCCGTGCCTGAGTAAACCAGGGAGTGAACCCAAGAGGTGTGGCCATCCCCCTGTTTCAGGAAGCCGGCTTACCCAGGGCTGGAGCCGCATGGCTTCACTGAGCTCAGTGTTGATTAATTGAATTGAGGGCTCTTAGGACAAAAGCCCAGAACTGGGCACCCAAAGACAAGAAATGGGGGTGGGGGTTGGCTGGCGCCTTCTCTTCAATTAACTATGTAATGCAGCGTCTTTGAGGAAACCTAGGTTTACATATCCTTAAATATCCATATGCTTATTTAATTTACGAAAGAGAATATAAGACGTACACTAAGTTCTTTCTCAACTATTAAGTGTTTCTGGTGTCTTTGATGTATGAGTCAATAAAAGCATTCATTTGGGCAATGGAGGGTACGCTAGGGAAGCAGGTTTCAGGAAGAGGTTAATGTTTATTGATCACTGCCGGGTGCTGGGCATTTGATACATTCTTTTTAAAATTCTGTATCAACTTCTTATGCTAGGTTTCTTACCCATTTTAAGGAAAGGGTGTGGATGCTCAGAGCAGTCCAGTAATTTGGCCCATATAACACAGCTAAGCAGAATGCGGGGTTCTGGTCCTGACCATCCTTCCCAGGCTCTCTGGCCTCCAGGAAGTCCAGCCCTACAGGGATCCACTCACTGCCCACCTGGGGCCCCATCCTCCAGCGGCTGGCTTGCCTAATCTTGCACATCCTTTACCTTTAAACTGCATCAGATTAACAGCCTTTGAGTGTTTCCAGGACCTCTGGAATTCCAGATAGATCTTTCCTTGCAGCAGCTCTGCTGTGTGTAGGGCAGCTCCAGCATCCTGGGAGGCGAGTTTCAACATCTTCCTCCTGCTGGGCCATCAAAATTCTCCGCACGCCTGATAAACCTGTTCGGTCCTTTCAGCGAAGCCTGCGGAGCTGGGAAACGAGTGGGTGAACCAAATGTGAGTTTCACTGGGTTTTCTTCTAAAGCAGTAAAGTGATTTGCTTATCTATTCAGATTTATCCCTAATTTCAATCCTGCTTTGCCTTTTTAAATTTTAGACAACGAGCAGCTAACAACACCTGCTTGCTTGCTTGTTTTTGTTTGTTTGTTTGTTTGGTTTTGGTTTTTTGTTTGTTTTGTTTTTTGTTATGTTTTGTTTTGGGGGGGGGTTGGCCTCCTGGGGTTCCTTGGAGCCCCTTTCCAGCTGTAACAAGGAGTCAGATTTCGTCTCTCCCTGAGCTGCCTCCTAAAGCTCAGATGGCAGACAAGCCTGCTTCGCTCTCTATGCTGATGATCTCTCACGTTAAAGCTTCATTATTCCTTTTTGGCAGAAGAAGGCCTAAGATTGATACAGAATATCTAATCACGTTGAAAGAGGAACTATGGACCTTCATTTCTTAAAAATCTCCCTGGTAGCCTTGTGCACATGCATTCTTCCGAATGAACTTGACGCACCCAGGTCCTCTGCCATCATCAGAAAAATTGTAGAGATGAGATTTCAGGGCCAGCAGCCCTCAGGAGGCAGCGGTTGGGCAACAATTTTGTTCCAGTTTTCTGACGTGCTGGTCAGAATAGCAATGTCTTTGAGGGCTCACACTGGCGACTGCAGAGCCCAGCGCCAGTGAATGCAGCTGGGAGGTTCATTAGTGAACCAGCAGGACCAGAACAGAATTTCGTAAAGTAATTGCGAGGCTCTGAAGATATTTACAATTCCTTTTTTCCCCCCCTCCAAGTTTTAAGATCAAAGCCGAGGCCTCTGAACTTCAGGAAAAGAAGGGCCAGAGTGGGGCCGAGCAGAGGGAGAACGGAAAATCCCAGATGACCTTCAGAGCAGAGGAAGGGCTGAACCGTGAACTGCGGGGTTGTCTTTTGTTTCTTTTTAATGTTATGTTAGTTACCTTACTGTACATTGGTAGTTTTTTGTTTGTTTGTTTGTTCTTTTAAAGATATTTGTTTTCTTTCTTTCTTTCTTTCTTTCTTTCTTTCTTTTTTAAAGAATTTATTGATTTGACAGAGAGTGAGGGAAGGAGAGAGAGCGCACGCAGGAGGAGCAGCAGAGGGAGAGGGGGAAGCAGTCTCCCTGCTCAGCAGGGAACCGGATACGGGACTCGATCCCAGGACCCTGAGATCATGATCTCAGCCGAAGGCAGAGGCTTAAACCACTGAGCCACCCAGGTGCCCCACACCATTAGTTTTTGATGTACTGTTCCAAGATTCACTGTTCGAGTTTAACACCCAGGGCTCCATGTGATGTGTGCCCTCTTTAATACCCATCGCCAGACTCACCCATCCCCCGACTCACCCATCCCCCACACTCCTACCCTTTGAAACCCCCAGTGGTTTCCTGGAGTGCATAGTTTCTCTTAATTCTGATTTTCTGAATTTCGATTGCCCTGGAGTCTGTGGTAATTCAGGAGCTGTTGGCCTCTCCTCTCACTGAAATTCCAGGCTGCCCTAGTGAGGATAGTTCAGTCACTGTTATGTAACAATTCCCAAGGAAATCATTGCCTGGTTGTTGAATTAATTGATATCCTGGAAGGCTTAGAGGGAACCCCTGTGGGTGACCATGTGGCTCTTTCTTAATGGGAAGAATAGAACATTACTAAGGGAAACATTATTTTTTCTCTTCTTTTTTGTTTATGAGTTAAGAGAAAAAAGGGGTGTTTGGGAGTTGTGGAATGGAAGAAACAGCACGTAACTGAATACAGTAATCGTGTTATTCAGGACAGGCGTACCCTGCAGTTATGTTTATTACTGCCTGACATGTGTTTCCACATGTTTTGGAGTCTGTTTTTGTAGGATCATAGACAAGGATTATTATTATTATTATTGTTATCACCAAAGTGTTGAGAATATCCTTGAACTTGTTATGGCTGTACGAGCGCTGAAGTACACTCTGATTCTGGGTGACATTAATGGGCCTGGAAACTTGTGGTGGGCCCTGGAAAACCCATTCAAACTCTCATAGACTTCTTTAAAGAAACTTGGTGTTAACACTGAGAATGCACCAACAGACAGTCCAGCCAAAACCACAGGCTGGCGAGACATTCAAAGCCTCGGGCATGGCCTCCTAGAAACAGAAGAGGTCCTTCATGGGATCTCTTTGAAGAATCTAGAAGAAAAAGAGTGGTAAAAACATCTGTTTACTTGATGTGGTTGGTTAGCTTTGGAAAGATGATGTCATGAAGACTGGGCTTTGCTAACCTGATCAGTCACAGTTTATGTGTGACACACAACCCATGTTCAAATGACTAAAGAATTAGGGCCAGTATTGACCAAGGGCAACTCTTTCCTACTACTTAATGGAATGGCAACCCAAAATGGCACAACTCAAGGAAATCTATGAAGAAAAGAGGTTGGTTTTTTTTTGTTTGTTTGTTCGTTTTGTTTTTTTTTTTTTAATTGAAATATTTATTGAGATAACTGTGCATTCTGAGTGCCCTGCCTACCCCTTACCCCGTACCCCCTACACACAATGGTAACATCTTGGAAAGCTATGATGTGATATCACAATCAGGATATTGACATCAGTACAGCCTACCAATTTTACTGTGATTTCCCCAGTTTCACTCGTTTGTCTATGTGTGTGTTTAGCACTATACCATTTTATCACGTGAATATCCACCATCACAATCTGGATAGAGAAAAGTTCTGTATCACCTTCTTGCCAACCCCACCTCAGCCTTCCCTCCACCCAGTTCCCCCAGCCTTGGCAACCACTTATATGTTCTGCATTGTTAAATTTTTATTATTTCAAAAATGTTATATAAATGGAGTCATACCGTATGTAACCTTTTGTTTGTTTTTTCCCTCAATGTGATTCCTTAGAAGTTCATCCAAGCTGTTGGCATATCAATGTTTTTTTCCCTCCTATTGTGGAGTGGCAGTCTGTGATATGGGTGTACCAAAGTTGATTTAACATTCATCTCGGAAGGACATCTGGGTTATTCCCAGTTTTTGGTTATTACGAATAAAGTTATGGTGGACATTTGTAAAAGGTTTTTGGTGAGAACATAAGTTTTCATTTCTTTGGAATAAATTCCCACAGGTGCAATCACTGGACTCTATTATATTTGAGTGTTTGGTTTTATAAGACACCACTAGCCTGCGTTCAAGAGTGGCTGTACTGTTTTCCATCCCCAACAACAACTTGTGAGTAATCCAGTTTTTCCCCATTTTTGTCAACATTTGGTGTTATCTCTATATTTTTTCTCTACATTCATCTCGACCTCTATATTTTAGCCATCCTAATAGTTGTGTAGTGATAGGTCATTGTGGTTTTCATTTGAATGTCTCTGATGGCTAAGGATGTTGATCATCTTTGATCAACAACAAGAGAGTACCTACTCTCTTGCCATCTGTGTGTTTTCTGTGACAGAGGTCTATCACCATCTTACCCATTTTCTATTTGGATTGTTGTATTTTTCACTGTTGAGTTTGAGCGTTCTTTATATATTCTAGGTACTAGTCCTCTGTGAGACATGTGGTTTTCAGGGATTTTCTCTGAGTCTCTAACTTGTCTTTTCATTTTCTTCATATGTTATTTAGAGAATAAGTTTTTTAAATTTGATAAAGTCTAATTTAGCACTTTTTCTTTTTATGGACTGTGTTTTGGCAGCAAGTCTATGAACTCTTTGCCTAGATCCCCAAGTTTTCCTCCTACAGTTTGTGTAAGTTTTATAGCTTCAGAGTTTGCACTTAAGGCCATGATTCATTTTGAGTTAATTTTTGTATAAGGTGTAAGACTTAGTTGAAGTTCCATTTTTGTCCAAAGATGTTCAACTTCTCCAGCAACATTTGTTGAAAAGGTTATCTCTCATGTCCCCTCCATCAAATTGTCATGCATTTTGTCAAAAGTCAGTTGAGCATGTTTGCACATGTCTCTTTCTGGTCTTTATATTCTGTTCCATTGATCTATGAAAAGGGAATTTCTAAAATTGTTTTAGAACTTAAAAAAATCCACTTAGTTTTGTTGTTTGTTTGGGGCCTTTGAACAAGCATACTGTGCACTTTTAGTTTCTCATAATTACTAATCGCTATATGAGTTTAGAAAATAAAGACACACATACATACCTCTCTATATAAAAGCATACATGTAAACACATACATCAGATATTTGATATATATAAATACACATTGTGTATATATATTTTTATTATAAAAAACTCCTTTGTATAAGTTACTAAAAGTAAAAACTCATCACATCATAAGTTATTATTAAAGATTTATGATTTCATAGTTAGAAATAACTTTTCCTATATTATCCTTAGAGTAACAAAAATCTAAGTTTAGATGTAACTTTCTGGAAATTGTGGTGTAAGATAGAGGAATCTATCTAGTATCTAACTCTAGGTGGTTTTCCAGAAACTATACTTTTTATAAATCATCTTTATTGTTTTGTTCATTTTCAGATTAGTACTAAAAATTCAGTAGAGTTATGTTTGGGAGAGTTGTAAAAGGCTCACAAAATGTTATTCATTACGTAAAGAATATCAGTTCAATGAGAACGCCACCAAATCCCAGTGTCCAAAGATTCACACAAGCGTTGTGAGAAATCCAAAAGAAATAGACGAGCCTATTCTCCCCTGGAAACAAGTACTCTTCTAAAAGTAGCCAGGTACAAACTGAGAGTCCCACACAACACAAAAGAAGGGCAAGTGTTGTATGACGCCTATGAACCAGTGTTGGAGAAGTTCAGCAGGCGGGACAGGTGATTCTGAACCAGGGTTAACCTCGGGACTCTGCTTACACAGTCAAAATGTTCAGCCTGGTTTTCAAAGCACCTGCAGGGTTTGAGTTGGCAGAGAGAAAGCAGTTGGCAGCTATCCCAAATGGATTTTGGGGGGCACCTGGGTGGCTCAGTGGGTTAAAGCCTCTGCCTTTGGCTCAGGTCAGGATCCCAGGGTCCTGGGATCAAGCCCTCCATCGGGCTCTCTGCTCAGCGGGGAGCCTGCTTCCCTTCCTCTCTCTCTGCCTGCCTCTCTGCCTACTTGTGATCTCCGTCTGTCAAATAAATAAATAAAATCTTAAAAACAAAACAAAACAAAAGCAAAACAAATGGATTTTGGAAGTGCGACATGAGCAGAGGCCGGAGCATGAAGATTTGAAGGATGCTTCGTAGGATAAGAGCCCAGTTTGATTAGAGCTAAAGGTGTATCAAGGGAAGTCGTAAAAGAGAGATTGGATAGTTGTCAGATGTGTTTAATGAATACCTACATGTCTAGAGTGGAGGCTTGTCGCTTTGAGCCAAAATCCTGATAGGAAACCCTTTGGGCAGGCAAGCAACCTAATTGAGTTATTAAGTAATACCCACTCTGTGCACTTTTCACTCAAACCTTCAGATGCAGAGAGTGGTGACTGCAGGTTAACTCTAAAGCTCTTGAGCATGAGTCCTGAGTCACTGTTAAAGACCCATTTCTAAATTTGAATCCCCTGGGGCAGGGTTCGAGAATGATCATCAGAACTCTCCAGACACATATTTGTTCTCTAGCAAAAGCAGCCAACTATTTAATCATCATTGCCACTTTGTATAATTTAGAGTTTAAAGTATGTATGCTTAACATTAACTGCCCCCCCCCCAAAAAAAAAGGTGAGGAGAAGGAAAGGAAAGAGAAAATAGTTTGGACATGAACTAGATATGCTGAATGGAAAAGTCACCCCCTGTGGGGAACCTGAGCCTCCTGGCAAAGGATATGAACACAGACTTGTTGGAAACTACTCAGAATTGCACTGCTCAGATAAGACAGTGTCCAGCGCCTGCACCATGTTGTCTGCTTTTTTCTTAAAAAGAAAAGATGGGGAAAATGTCCTTGCATTGCTCTAGGAAAGATATCGCCACTCTCTCTGGGATTTTGTTGTGTATGTTGGTATCATAAACTTCACGTATGACATTTTTCATCCTGCTGGCTTTCTTTACTGTGTAAAGTTCATCATGCATATAAGACAGGATAGAAAATTGGAAACAAGTTAACACGACAAATATGTCATGTTCCCATGTTATGTGAAATAGAAACGTTCTTAGGCTCAGACATAAGTGTAAGGGATTTAGTCTGGGTTCTTAGCAGTCTACTAATACGTCAGTGTACAGTGCATCCTCTAAAGCCTGAACAAATTCCCCAGTACCTGTGGGGAACTGCCAGCCATAGATGTAACTACATTACTTTGTAGATGTAGAAATGATGCTCAAGTGTAAGTGGTGGTGCCTGGGTGGCTCAGTCTGTTAAACATCTGCCTTTGGTTCAGTCATGATCCCAGGGTCCTGGATGATCTCGGGGTCCTGGGATCAAGTCCTGTGTCCGCCTCCCTGCTCAGTGGGAACCTGCTTCTCCCTCTCTTTGCTTTCCATGCCCCCTGCTTGTGATCTCTCTCTCTCTCTCTCTCTGTGTGTCAAATAAATAAATAAAATCTTAGGGAAAAAAGATGCCAAAAGAGTTTCCCAGACCCAGATTCTGCCCAAGACTGGCCAATACTTTGAAAGGTCATGCTTGGGTCTCTGGGGGGCAGAACTCCTAGAAGCTGCTGAATGACGCAGAGAGGCGGGGACCCAGGTATGACAGGGCCACCGGCCACCGATGTGAGGCAGGAGGCCTGTGGGCAAAGGGCGGGGCAGTCGCCGCACACGTGAAGAGTTAAGAAACCCTGTTACAGCTGCTGACCCATTACTCAGTTGTGTTAAACAACTCGTTGAGCCCCACCAGGTGAATTAATGCTTCTTAAACTATTTTCTTCACAATCAGCATGTGCCTACATTTTAACGTATCCTAGAATGCCTCTACCTTTAGCAGCAGAATTTTATGTCTCTTGTACAAACCTTGGCGTCCTGCAGCGGTGGCCACAAGGTTGCCCATATTAGAATGCCACTGTATATAATCAACCTTTCTGCAGAAGCTCTGTTCCCTGTGCAACTGAAAAGGGTTTTTAATATCTCTAAGCATCTGTTGGGTATTTTCTCTTAAAAAAAAAAAAGAGCAAATTTCACACTTCCTCCTCAAATTCCTCCTCAAGTCGCACAATTTGTCTGTGGAATGCTACATAATCCTTGCTATTGCCTTATACCTGCTTTTAGCTGAGGCAATTTTTAACACACTGTTTTTGTGCTTTGTAAATCCTATTAACTAAGCAGTTTTTTTTGGGGGGGGGTGTTTATAATAAAAGAAATGGTAGAGGTTAAATGTATTTATTTCTCTTTTCATATCTCCCATATTGGGGGTAAAGATGCTAGATGCTTCAATTAATGAAAATACTTTATTTTTTTAAAAACATATTTTAAATAAGATAAAATCACTACAAGACTGATAAGTAAAAGGACAATACCGTAGGAGGTCTTGAAATTCTCCTGTTACTGTTTAAATAGGTTTTACCATAGCAAGATATTTTCTCACTTGATGGAGCTCGAATAAATTATCAACCGCTTAATTAAGGGATTGCGAGGCCTCTTCTTTTCTGCTTCATGGTAACTTCCATACAGCACAAAGGGCAAGTGGCAGCCTTCCTGCTTCCCTAGCGACGAGCAGGTGCAGAGGACCTAGCTTATCCCGTAGGCATATGGTGGGCTCTCCATCTTTTTCTTACCTCCCTATGCTCTTCTGACCCTGGCATCTATGGAAGTTTCAGCACTGGCGTTCTCTAAGACATCGGAAGATCTTCCACATAAAAGAAAGAGGAAACCATAATGTGCATCTTTTATCTCAGTAGGGGTGGGTAGTTTGTGTCTTTGTTTTAATAATGCAAACATGTCCCTCTTATTTTAACTGTAAATCGAAAAGACATCGTACTAAGTAAGAAATTAAGACTAAGCATCCAATCCAATATACTCTCCTGAAATGGAATCCCAGGAGATCCTTCTATGAGCAGAAGGAAAGAAAAGCATGGAAAAGCATCATTTGGTAGATGTGACACATTAGCTATTGGGAAATAAACATGCAAGAACTTCAGCCTATCATTTCAGAGTCAAGGATAGCATCAATGTCTAATAAATCATGCAAAGCACAACCACATTTTTTGGGCAACAAAAGAATTCTACCAAAAACAAGGTTATCAGCAAGTGTCACATCTACTGTAGTGACTCTCATATGTCTTCCATTTCTATATTATTATATTCTTTCTAGTGACTTATAATTAAACTAAATTTTCCTCTGAACTGAGTACATAGTCTGGCTTGAAGGGGACAAAAAGGTATTATATTACATTATGACACATAATTCTGTTGTTGGTCTCTATCTTATCACATTATTACGCACCATAGACTTAAAAGTCTAAACAAATTCAATAAATTTCTATGTTCAGTTATATTTGGTAAAATATGCTGGTCTGAGTCGGAAACAATCAAGATAAATAAGCATGCATTTTCAAATGCCTAAATGTAGAAAGAGAGGGAGAAAAAGATATGGAACCTGGAAGATCGTCCTCGTGAAAAATAATAATGATGTAGGTGATGTTGAGACATATTCATAAGGAAAAAATAGGTGTATGCATCGAAACTAGGAACTTGGACCCAAATATGATAGAGAGAAAAATGGTCTCTCCAAGATGTCCATGTCCTCGGCCCCAGAACCCGGGAGTATGTTAGCTCACTTGGCAAGAGGGCTTTGCAGATAGGACATATTGAAAAGGGAGCTTTATCCTGGAGTACACAGTTGGACCCAGTGTAGTCCCAAGGTCTTTATAATAGGGAGGCTGTGTTGTCAAGGTGAGAGGGGATGATGTCAAGAAGATAGGATGATGGAGGAAGGGCCGTGAACCAAGGAAGGCAGGCGGTTCTGGAAGCTGGAATAGATAAGGATATGGATTTTCATCCAAAGCCTTCAGACAGAATGCAGCCTGCCGATACCTCGGTTTTAGCCCCATGAGACCCACGTCAGATCTCTGACCTCTGGAACTGTGGGATAATATATTTGTGTTGTTTTAAGCCACAAGTTTGGGATACTTGGTTAGAGCAACCATGGGAAACTAACACATCCATCAAAATCACAACATGTACTGTCTGAGAAACAAATTACTGCTGGACTATATCCGTTGAAGAAACATGCTTTTCATTTAACAGCCGAAGAAAGGGACTTGTGGGAAAAGGCTCCTATGGAATTGTCTCTTAGTGACAATCCCAAACTTCCTCTCAGAGGGAGAAGAGAAAGGTGCTGCATCCTGTGGTGAGGGCAGGAGCCGCCATGTTGCTGTGGAGGGAATACTCCTAGGGCCAAGTGGATGTCAACACCAGCCAGGCAGCTCCACACGGACAAGAAGGCAGTGAACCTCAGCCTCAGGGAAGCAACCTTCATGGTTTTAAGTGCTGGGAGTTCTTCTGTTGATAGCACCTGGTGTTTCTTGAGACCCACTCGGGCTCACCTTCCTGTCCATGTGACCTAGACCTAAGACAACTGGCCCTGGTCACCATGCTCGGCAGAGGTGTGGTGTGGGGCCCAAGCCCGCAGAACATTCAAGCCAATGATATTTAATTGCTACACTTTTGTTTGTGTCACTTTTCCTGATGTTGGATTGTTAAGAAGACTCCTCAAAAGTATTCGTGCCTCCTCAAAATGTGTATCTTGAAATCCTAATCCCAGTGCAATGGTATTAGGAGGCGGGGGCCTTTGGGAGGTGATTAGGTCATGAGAGTGGAGTCTTCAGGAATGGGATTTGGCCCTTATTCAAGTGGCCGCAGAGAACCAGCCAGCCTCCTTGGCCATGCGAGGACCCAAGAGGAAGGCTGCATCCTGGAAGAGGGGCCTCCGCCAACCATGCCAGCACCCTGATCTTGGACTTCTGGCCTCTAGAACTGTGCAGAGTACATTACTGTTGTTCATAAGCCACTCAGCCTGTGGCACTTTGCTAGAGCAGCCCAAATGGACGAGGACAGGAAGCCTATGGTCCTGGAGCTGGAAGTGACCATCCTGGCATCATCACGGAGGAGTCTGAGCTTTTCTGGAAATGAAGCCAATGCCGAAGAAAGCAGAGCAGAAAGGAAGAGGGTGGGACTGAGGGAAACCTGCGGATGCCGTCAGAGCCTCTGGGTGCCATCATGGCGGACCCTCATACTTCAGCTTTGTAGGCCGAAATACTTCCTCTTTATGCTTTGCACTCGACCCAGAGTCCTCCTTAGGAAGGAAACAACGCACATCTTCCCCTTTCCAATTATGCCCACACAAACGCACACATACCACTCCTGCTCAAATGGACATTTGTGCCTACAAAGGAAGCATTCGAGACAAGAGGTAAAATAAAAGTGCCTAAAAGGGTGAAGATCAGCAGCCACACTCTAAATGAATTCATAATGGGAAGGCTCTGGTATTAAGAGAATGAAAGTAAGCCAAGGGACGAGTTTGAAAGAAATCCAGATCTACCACCAACCTCCAAGAAAGGCAAAAAAAAAAAAAAAAAAAAAAACCCACAGCAGAGAGCCCTGGCAGGGACAACTGGAGGGGTAACTCAGCTCTTATGCAACTGAGTAACTTCTACAGACCCAAAAAGTGGTTTCTTTTTATTTTCTGATTCACTGGAAGGTTCTCTGGGTTCCAGAGAGGACAGGGTGTCCTTACCCCCCTTTAGCAGGTGAGGAAATGACGTGTGGAGCTGTTGCATGTCCACGCTACTGATCTGGGACTGTTGGAAATTCAGCCGCCATACCTGGACCTGCATTCCTAACCCCAAGCCCCTTCCAAGACCCAAACTTAAATTCGAAACAGGTGAAGTTCTTTATGCCCAAACGGATTCCATCTGAATGGCAACTTCTTTTTTCTTTTCTTTTTTTTTGGGGGGGGCGGGGGGTCATATAGCTGTACATGAGGCTTCTCTGGGAATATTTGGACCCTAAAGTTACTCTGAGTAGGAAATCTCTTGCAATCAATATTTAGAATGATGCAGTTCAGAATCAAATAAAATGTCTTCTGTTCAGTGTTTCCTTAATTCAATAAGTGCTGAGCTGTAAGTCAGTAGGAGACGTGGCTTGTTTCAAAATGGCAAGGAAGAGCATTCAGATTGCTTCTCACGGGGCACAGCGCGCAGACCAGACCATACGGCGGCCTCATCAAACCCATGCCTGGTATTACCTACCATGGCTCTTGAGTGGAATCTGCCGAGCTCTCCCACCTGGTTCCTGCCCCAGATTCCTCCGTTGATAGAGGATTAAAATGCAGAGACGCCTTGCTGACCCGAATACTGAGAATGTGTTCTGTGCAGGTTTTGTAAGAAGTGAGGGAAGCTCAATTTAGAAAGACTCCAGGAAAGGAGGTAAATTTTAGTCGTCTTTGCAGGAGACATAAAAGCATGACCCAAATTCATTAAGGAAACAATGAACAAACTTAAATGTCATGAACTTCAATGATTTTCTCTGTAGAATGGGGGTGATGAGGCCTCTCCTATTATTTTCCTCCCAGATGTTTGCTTTGAGTGCACAGTATTTTATAAGCTGAGAAGCGTGATATAAAGTTAGTGCTATCAGTGGTGTTGATATTCAAATGAGCCAATGTATAAAAACAGCAGACAGAGTCAAATGAATTTGCACAACCATCTTGGGCATAGTTGATCCTCTTTGAAGAAGAAGGCCATCTGTCCTCTTCACTGTGGACACAGTCCTCTTGAGGGGGACACTGCACCTTCTGGGCATGGGGTCTGTTGGTTAAGTATGCATGTAAAGAAAATTTCCTAACAAGAAGAATAAAAGGTGCAGAAGTTGATTAAAGTCTTGGATTCTTTTCCTGGCAGGAGTTAGAATAATTTATGCATCTTCCATCTAAAGTTTTCTGTCTGATTACATTGAGGAGAACAAAGTCCTTAAAGGCAATTACCATGGTAATAGACAAGAGACTGAAAACTGAAAATGCTGAAGGATGGGTAAGTCCATCTTCCTGTCACACAGCAGTTTTCGCTCTGTCTCTAGGTTTCCAAAGGAATATGAATTGGTAATCAGCATGTTTCATATTCATAATGCAATCAAAATGCATATTTGAATGAACGCCTCATTTAATAAACCAAGAAAATATTCATAACAGTTGTGGTGTAATTAGGGTATGCAGTTTTCATATTTTTATTGAGGTATAATTATGTATAGCAAAATGTGTGGATCTTAAGTGCACTCTCTGATGAGTGTTTAAAAATGTATATATCCACGGAACCAACATCCAATCAAGGGGCTGCAATGCCTTCCCCCTACAAAGTTCCTGCATGTGTCTCGATGTTGTATTTCCCTCCCACACCGAGGACAACCACCGTGCTGGGTTACAGTCCCACAGATTAGTCCTTGACTTTCATAACGATGAGAATATAGAGCACATACCCATGTTTGGCTTCCTTCACTCAACATAGGATTTTCTATATTCTCCCATGTGTGTGCATCCAGAGCACATCCCTTCCACGGCTGAGTAATATTCCATTATATGAATACACTATCATTTGCTTATTCATTCTCCTGTTAATAGACACTTGAGTTGTTTAAATTCCTTGCTATTGTGAATAAAGCTGCAGAAAGCACTATTATACAGATGTTGGTGTGGGTGTTTGTTTTCATTTCTGCTGGGAAATTATCTTAGAGTGGCACTGCTGGATCATAATGTAGATGGATATTGAATTTTATAAGAAACAACCAATTTTCCACACTGGTTGCACCATGTTACACTCTCCTTCCAGGAGGCGTCAGATATCCCATCACTCCGTCCTCTCCAGCTTTTGGTGTTGGAAGTCAGGTAAATTTAAAACACTCTTGTTTCTGTATGGTAGTATCTCATTCTGGCTTAATCGGCATTTCCCTGATAACTAACAGTGTTAAAAGACATCTTTTCTTGTCTCTCTTTAGCAATGCTTATATCCTCATTTGTGAGGTATCTACCCAAGACTGTTGACAATTTTTAATTGGGTTGCTAATCTTTTGGTTTTGGTATGTACAGGTACTTCACATCATTTGGATTCAAGTCTTTGTCATGTAGAGATTGTGAATATTTCTCCTAGACACTGACTTGTCTTTTTAATTTTTTTTAAGTAGGCTCCATGCCCTGTGTAGAACCCAACACAGGGCCTGAGCTCATCATCCTGAGATCAAGACTCTGAGCTGAAATCAAGACTCTGACAACTCAACAGACGGGGCCACCCAGGCACCCCATTGTCTTCTTAATTTTTAACAAAGTCTTTCGTAGAGTAGAAATTTTTACTTTGATGCTCTAGTTTACCTTTCCTTCCCCCGTGGTTGGGTTAGTGCTTTTGCATTCTCTCTAAGAAATATTTGACTACACAAACCACAAAGATATTGCCCCCCCCTTTACAACCAGCTTTTAATTTTTGTCTGGAATCCACCCATGTCTGTCCATTTTCCTTTCTTTTTTGTTTTTTTTTTTTTTTTTAAGATTTTATTTAGATATTTGAGAAAGAGAGAACACCCAATGTGGGGCTCCATCCCAGGACCCCAAGATCACAACCTGAGCCAAACACAGACGCTTAACCAACTGAGCCACCCAGGCACTCCTGTGTCTGTCCATTTTCATGTTAGATATGGATCAAGTTTCAATTTTTGTAAACAGATTCCTAGTTGTTCTGGCATCATTTATTAGAAAGACTTCCCTCTCTGCATTGAATTACATTGGCACACTTGTCAAAATTAATTTTGCTACATATATGCAGATCTACTTATGGAGTCAGCTCAGTTTCATAGATCTGTCCACCCTTACGCCTGAATCACGTGGTCTTGATTATAGGGGAGCTTTATGGGGAGTCTTAAAATGAGGAATGTATGCAATCCAAATGTATTTGTCTCTCTCAAGAAACAAATTTCTCTCAAAGTCTTGGTATTTTGAGTTCCTTACCTTTCCTCATCAAATTTTTTTGTTATTATCTCCAAAAAAAGTTTGTTGGGATTGTTATGCTATACGTTACAAGTTCCTCTTCCCTATATATACTTTCCAAGCTACTACATCAAAATGGGGGGTAAACCCAGTTCTCCAAGTGTGGTAGGGGGAGAACTGTGGTCCCCAAAATCTCTGTGGGAGATCTGCAAGGTGAAAACTTTTCTTAATCTGAAATTGGAAGGTAATGTAATCAAGATGTTGACTGAGATTGCTCCTGACTTCAGCCCCTCCCCAGGAGGCCAATTAGCATCTATCGAGAAACAAGACACCATTAAGAAAATTCCAGAACCTGGGAACCTCGACCAAGTCGAGGGTGTGCTCTAGCCTCACCCCCAGGTTCTGGAATTTTCCAGCTCCAAACCAGTGAGAAGGGTAAGAGGAGCCAGTACACTCTGACCACATGGTCCCTCCCCCAGGCCGGCACCGCAAGGTACCCAGAGACCTCCCCAGGTCTATGGTTTCTCCAGAAAGATGATGCTAGAAGATCTCACTCATATCTGGATATAAAAAACAGAACTCATAGAAATAGAGTGGGTTGATGATCATCAGAGGCAGGGGGTAGGAGGTAGGGGGCCAGGGAATGCATCAGAGTGGTATAAAAGTATAAAACTTTGTAGAAGATAAGTAAGTTCTAGGGATCACATGTGCATCACGGTAACTATAGTTAATGATACTGTATTACATATTTAAAAGTTGCTGAGAGCATATCTGAGACATTCTCATTTAAAAAAAATGTAATTGCGGGAGGTGATGGCGCTAACTCACCTTATTGTGGCAATCGTCTCACCATGTATACATTTGCCACGATATCGTGTTGTTTATCTTAAACTTTCATGTCACAACTTACATGACATATGGTTATTAACATAACTGACATGTCAGTTACATCCCGGTAAAGCTGGGGGGAAAATCCAAAGTCATTCTCTGCCTGCTTGTTCTCATTGTCTCTCATGAGTGTCCACAACAGAGAAAGTTCATTTTTTCTGGGTTCAGATCACTTTATAGTGAACCTTCAAGGAGTTTTTTGAGTTTGGGTGTAGGAACAAAGAAGACTATGCACAATTATTAGAAAAATCGATTCAAATTCCCCCCCCCCCCCCCCGCCCCCGTCCAGCTGTATACCTATCACAGGCCAGATTTTCTTTATCTGTTTCTACAAAAATGGCATGTCACAACAGATTGAATATAGAAGCAGAAGAGGATCCAACGGACATTCTCATCACCTGCTCTATTCTGTCTGTTACAATATATTATTATTATTATGAAATAACTGTAAAATTCTTTTTAAGGAAACTTATTTTTTTAATGCATAGAAAACATGGAGAAAGTCAACCAGCTCTCATGCAGATGGGTTCCTCTGAAGTAAATTCCACTCCTACATAAAGTGACAACTCTACCTTTTCATTTGGAATCACCATCCTGCACAAAATTATATCCTTTTCCCAGACTCAGATGTTCAAAGTTATGTTCTTTATGGATCAAAAAAAGCTTTAAAAATGCTCTTAACATTTCATACAATCCAACTTCAACTTTATTCTAAAAAGGAAAATCTAAGCTATAATAACTATTCTCACACAAAAATGGTAATAGCCATTCTGGCATATGCATATCAGTATATTATAAGCTCATGTTTCCATGTCCCTTGAAAGGTTGATATTTTTCCAAGGATAGAACCATTTTCTTCACTAGGACTAGCACAGACAAGCAGGACTAGAACAGACAAGCACATTCTCGTGTAATCATGAGTAAAGAAAACTTTGGACCCAGGACATAGATAAAATGCAATGATGTATCTGACACATGCACTAAAAAACACAGCACCAAGAAGAAGGAGGGACACCCTCATGAAGGCTCTCCCTAGAAACCTCCTCTTGCCTACCTGGTGGCCTGTGTCAGGATGAGGATAATGGGATACCCCAGCACAGAGAAGAGTGCTTTCAGGACCTCAGGTTCTGGGGAACCCCTGACACAGCTCTTACAGATGGAAATGGTTATTGGGTCCTCAGGCGACACCCTTGGTGACGGACTTCCACCACTCTCCCCAGCAGCCCGCTCCATAGGTCAAAGCTTTCACTGACCAACTCAACTTCCTGGAACTAAATTAAATCTGCCTTTCTGTAACCTTCACTGCCATTCCCTTACAAGGAAAGGGAGAGAGGCAAGTAGCATGTTCTTGGGTTCCCTTCCCTACCAGGTGACCAGGGAGCAAAGCTGGAGGTGGCCTATATCATTCCTGGGTCAGCCACAGTCGGAACAGGGAAAAATCCATTAACCTATTTTCAGTGATAATGGACTCAGAATAACACTCTTGTCTTTGGAAGAGCAGATATTTAATGTGTCCTTCTGAATTAGAGTTCCAGCTTCTCAACAAATCTCAGAGTTCACACCACCCTCACCTGGGTCCCTCTTTGGGTTGGTTGAAGGAGATTTTGGAATAAAACAATTTCATCAGTCATATTGGATAACTCCCATGGCTGCCAATAGTTTGGCCTCAAAAGAATCATTCTTCTGAAAAAAGATGGAAGAAATGCTTAGGTGTTGCTGGATATCCTTCTTGAGTGAAGATGTTCCCTCCCAATGCTGTAGGTCCCCCCTTACTTCTGTACATAATGTTTAGAAATTGCCAGACACTTAAACATGTGTGTGTGTGTGTGTGTGTGTGTGTGTGTGTATGCCTTTGGTAAGGCCCAGTGCATTGAGGCTGGAAGAGTGAGAGATTTACTGGCAGGAAAACACTCCTCTGGCATTTCTCACTAACAAAGCCATGCTGGATTCCCTTCAGTTTCCTTCCTTCACCTAAAAGTCCATGTAAGACGGTGTAAGTTGCCGAGTCCCTGCTGCTTATCCAACAGTAATGGCTGAGAGCCAGGGTGTGCCATGCTCTGTAATAGCCACAGAGGACAGAGATGTGAACAATGAGTAGGAAATACAAATAAATACAATGCCTCCCAACACTTGCACAGTGCTTCTAAGGGTGCCAGGCATTCCTCCAAGCACTTACAAATATTAATTCATTTGATCCTTGCAATTACTCTGGAAGGAGGAAATTGTGGCAGAGAGAGTCAAGGAATGTGCCCAAAACTCCACATCCAGTAAAGAAATGGAGTCTGCAATTTAATAGAGTGGCTTTCAGGTTTCTTTATTTATCTCCAACACAAAATCAGAAATACCTTCTACATCATGACTCAGCACACACACACACACACACACACACACACACACACACTCACACACACCCCACCCAGAAGGAGGGATAATTTTACAATAATACTTAATTTTTACTAAGTGTAACACATTCTCTTCCAGTGCATTCTAATTTTATTAAAAGTGTCTGTCACCATTCACTAAACTGATTCATGCGTCCCTCCCTCATACATGATAAGCTTACCGTTGAAAATCACCAGGTTTGCGGCAGGGTATGGGAGGGCAGTAAAGGCACCACCCCAGGTTAACAGCGATAACACACTGGAGGGGTGTGAAAGCTCCAAGGATGATGGTGGCAGTGAGGATAAGAGAGACCTCTGTGTGCTGAGGACCACAAGGCCAGAGGGAGAGGCCAGGAAGAGCTTTCCAGGGGGTAGGAAGAGCCTTTGCACAGGCTCTGTGGCCCAGTGAGGAAGCAGCAGATGGCCAGGGGGCCATGAGGCAGAAGAAGCCAGCACTGGCCAGAAAAGGGGGGGCTTTGAGGCTGTGGTGAAGAGACGGGGCCAGGGAGGAGACTGGGCAACGTGTTGGCATCAGTGAGGACATAAATTCATCAGTGGGAGGACCAAGGCAGAAACCAACCCTGAGCGCTGAGGCAGAAACCAACAAATCATCAGGGCAGGGAGTGCAGAAGGGCGAGACATAATCTAACCTGACCTTGCGTTTCATCTTGTGCTGCACTAGCCCTGGTTGGGAAGTCCTGTGGGCCTGGAATGCGGTGGTGGGTGCTGGTCATTGCCCCTCTCTGGCTGATGCTGGCTCCCAGCTGGCCTCCTGTCTGCAGGATGGGAACCATCTTGCTCTGAGGTCCCACATCGTCCTCCCTCTGGCAGGTAGAGGCTGCCAGCAGCCAGTGCCCAGCTGCCATGGCATATGGAAGGCTCACCTCCAGGCCTGATAGGCGAAGACTCCGTGGTGTGACTGCCGGACCCCGTTACACTTCGAATCGGAATCACTTCCTTATCTACCTTTCTTTCCTTACTCTGGATCCTGCTCCGCGCCCCCCACCCCCCCCACCCGAGAGCGCTCCCTGAAGCCCTCTCCCAGCAAGCCCTGTCTCAGACTTCACTTCTCGGAAACCTGACTGGAAACACACAGAATAAACAGACGCAGCTGGTAAATCTAGACAGGAAATTGGCCCAATGGTATGGTCAGACACCATTCGGAATGTAATTAATATGCAGTCTTTTTACTTGAACTTCACATTGTGGGCCAGTATGACCTTTGAACTGTTACAGACCTAGGAATTTGCTAGGATCATTCGGAAGATACCAGAAATACCCCCTCTTTGTTCCCAAGGACCTTCCTCGCAAACTCCTCTCCCACAGCCCAGCATCCGCGGCTCCCCGTCATGCAGGCCCTTCCTCGGCACCGCTGCCTGGATGATTGCTCTCTGCTGCACCGAAGGCACACAGATTCTCTCTCCAGGTCTCCTGTGAGGGGACCTGGAGCCGGAATGGTGACAGGAAATCACTTCGGGGCTGGGTGGCTAAGAGAGATCAGAGAAGGCCACATGCTGGGCAGAGAGGGAGGTGGCTACAGGGACACAGAGATGCAGAGACTGCGGGGGCTGTGACTCCAGGAAGGGAAGGATGCTGTGGTTCCTGGTCCCTGATGTGGCCCCCAGGCCTACACTTCCTCACCTGCTAGGGCTTCAGAGATCTGCTTGGCTTTAACCACCCAAGGGATGTGCTGCCATTTTTAAACCAATTCTTTTATTTATTTATTTATTTATTTATTTATTTTAATTTTTTATTTTTTATAAACATATATTTTTATCCCCAGGGGTACAGGTCTGTGAATTACCAGGTTTACACACTTCACAGCACTCACCAAAGCACATACCCTCCCCAATGTCCATAATCCCACCCCGTTCTCCCAACCCCCCTCCCCCCAGCAACCCTCAGTTTGTTTTGTGAGATTAAGAGTCACTTATAGTTTGTCTTCCTCCCAATCCCATCTTGTTTCATTGATTCTTCTCCTACCCACTTAAGCCCCC
>NC_081568.1:5295465-5320328 GCF_022355385.1 Mustela nigripes
AAGCATTTGACAAAGTACAGCATCCCTTCCTGATCAAAACTCTTCAAAGTATAAACCAATTCTTGAATAATAGTGACAATAAGAATCAAAATGATCATAACACTTCACTAATAAAGATAGTTTAAAATATATATATTTTTGAGCAATGCACGGGGGAGGGGTGATGATCCCCTGCACAGCCGGAAATCTACATATAACTTTTGGCTCTCCAGTACTTAACTACAGATAGCCTACTGTTCGTTGGAAGCCTTACCAGTAACGTGAATACTCGATTAACATACAGTTTTCAGGTTATATGTACTATATACTGTATTCCTACAGTGCAAAGTAAGCTAGGGAAAGGAAAAATATTACTGATAAAATTGTAAGGAAAAGAAAATACATTTTCAGTCTTATAATGTATTTATAAAAAAATTGTGTAAGAGGACACACATAGTTCAAACTTGTGTTGTTCAAGGGCCAGTTGTAATCAAATATTAAATTGATTTAATATATCAGCTCATGTAGAAATATTTACATGGACATCAACATCAACATTTTCTCCTGCATCCAAACTGCAAAACTCATGGAGTTGACTTAATCAAGATTATATCACCTCAATGTCTATATGTTCTCTTGGGGTAAGAGATTAAGAAAGAATAATCCTATGATTCCTTTTCTGAATTAACTCAGGATACTGAGAATGGTCAAACATCCTTACTTCTTGGGTCAACAAGGGATGAATGAGGTCAAGCAATTTTATCAGTTATCTAAACCTAGAACGAATAATTAGGATGCTGATACGATGCAACTACATTCAACATGTTCTTACCACAGTCAAAGCTTAAGTGACTGGAGAGAAATATTCAGTGGTCACAGGTAAATTTAGAGGTAAAATGTTTCTTCTTGCATACTTAAAAAGAGCAGAGAAGAGGGGGAAATTGTCCAAGTAGCAAGACCTTGCACTATTAAACCCAGTTTCAGAGGTTCAGCCCCTGTTTCCAGGAAAGCTCAGAATGAACTTATTTGAATCTTAGTTCTTGCTGGGTCTTTTTATCCTATATCAAACGGAGGTGTTTGCCCAGTGGAGAATCCAACAATTCATCCTGATACACTTTAGATCACAGAAGGCTTCCCTGAATTTTCATTTAAAAAAAGTTTTTGAGAACTAAAAGAGCATTATTCCTGACTTGTTCATTCTCTCTTTGCTGAGAAAGAACAGGTTTAATTTCTGTTGACAGCTGGAGATGGATTCCATCCAGGTTCAAGTGCGTTACACAGTACAATCCATTATCTTTCAGACCTAGAGATTTCCCCAACGGAATCACAAAGCTACGCTTACAAGGCAACATATATTTTTAGTTAATTACTAAACTAGATCTTGATTCCTTGAACACTGTTATCTGGTGTTTTGTGAGCTATCCCCAAAATGACCTATCTCTCATTAATTCACAATGAACACTTGAAGCAATACCCTGGTGTGTTTAAATGGAATGGCTCTACTTACAAAAATAATGAGAATAGTCTTGTTATTTTTCTCCTAGTCCTTGACTTAATTTCTGTTATTCAGTTATTTTTAGGATTTAAAAAATATGTTGTAAGAAGTCTACCTCTCACAGTCCCGGCAGCTGGGACATCCAAGGTCAAGGCACCCCAGAGTCAGTGTCCAATTAGAGCCCGATTTCTGATTTGTAGCTGGCTTCTTCTTCTGTAAGGTCACATGGAGGAAGAGGTGTGAAGGCTCTCTGGGGCCTCTTATGAGGGCACTAATTCCACGAGGGCCCTACCTTCATGGCCTAATCTCTTCCTCAAGACCCCACCTCCAGATACCATCCTATGAGGTTTCACCATATGAAGGGGGAAGAGGAGAACAATGGGGTTGGGAGCACAGTCTATAGCATTTGTCATAGATTTTGAATATATTTCCTCAAGGTTGTCATTTGCCTTTTAATGTGGTTTATGGCTTTAATGGTACCTACATTTACATTTAGAATTGGTTAACATTTTCTTTTGTGACTTCTTCAATTTGGTTTTATACTTTGAAATCACATGAAGGATAAGATATCCATGTATACTTTGATTTAGTTAATTTTTAAAAAATTTTATTTAAGGAACATAATACCAGATAGTGGTAAAAATCTGAAGCACTATAGAAAGACATTACAAGGGAGAGTTAAAGTTCTATTTACCTCTTCACATCACTGCCCTGAGCTTCCCACATCCATTCTGCAAAGATAACTATTCTCTACAGAAAATCTCTGAAGATTTTCTTTTAATGTACAAACTTCTTCTTCTTCTTTTTTTTAATATTTCTTTTACTTATTTGGCAGAGAGAGAGATCACAAATAGGCAGAGCAGTAGGCAGAGAGAGAGGGGGAAGCAGGCTCCCACCAAGCAGAGAGCCTGATGCGGGGCTCAATCCCAGGACCCTGAGATCACAACCCGAGCCAAAGGCAGAGGCTCAACCCACTGAGCTACCCAGGCTCCCCTAATGTACAAACTTCTTAATCTCATTATTTTCCTATCTATTGTTTCCATTGTAACTTAATAAGCTTAGTTGAAAATGCTAGATAATAGAATAAGAGAACTTCATCCTAATTCTCTTTGTCCATGAAACAATGTCTGGCATTCTTAGGTTTTCAGGTGTCCTCTAACAATTTCAAGCCAGCACCACTCCCTGCCTTGGTCTCCTTTCACCTTAATTTTGTGATGTGTTTTAGATCTTAATAAACAAGGATTTTCAAATTACCCCATTCTCTTATTTGCCTAAAATTATTTGTTAGTATTGACTTGAAAGGGATCTATTTTTATTTGATTTTATTTCCTTTCAGTGTTCCAAAATTCATTGTTTACGCACCACACTCAGCGCTCCATGCACTCTGTGCCCTCCTTAATGCCCACCACCAGGCTCGCCCAACCTCCCACTCCCCTCCTCTCCAAAACCCTCAGTTTGTTTCTCAGAGTGAAAGGGATTTTTTTGATAAGAAATTTATATCTATTTTCATTAGCATTCTACCTCTTTTCTTTTTACTTAGTGTATCTTCTCTTTTTTTTTCCCTCATGGAAATGACAAGTTCTATACGTCAATACATCAGTCCTTTCCAGTATGTATTTGCGGTTTCCCTTCTTGCCTAGATGGGAATATTGAGTGCGAACCCTGCACCTCTTCATATTCCCCTGACCATCTCTTTCCTTCTGAAGGGGCTTCCTGCCTTCACCACCAAC
The DNA here is from genome assembly GCF_022355385.1 of Mustela nigripes. Classification (NCBI taxonomy): domain Eukaryota; kingdom Metazoa; phylum Chordata; class Mammalia; order Carnivora; family Mustelidae; genus Mustela; species Mustela nigripes. The sequence continues at coordinate 5,298,670 of NC_081568.1, forward strand.
TCTGCTGCACTCCCTGATGCTCCCTGAATCCCTGCGATGTCACTGAAATGCCACATCCCAAACCATGGATCCCGCCTGATGGGTGGCCCCTGACTAATGAAATCATCAATCCATCCTGGGGGTGCGGAGCAGTTACCTACCCACGGAGTGAACCTTGAGTGATGGGGAAAAGGAGATGAGAGGAAACGTTTCCGGGGTTTCCTCACCAACACCAGTGCTTCCTTCTGTGGATACACTTGAGATCCGATTCTTCTTAATGGCCAGTTCAGTGGCCCTGGCACCGGAGCTGCCTTGGATCCTCCAGCCGAGCCTCCGCCGAGCCTCCGCCGAACTTCCGCCGAGCATCCACCGAGCCTCTGCGCAGCTCCCGGTGAAGCAGTGGCAGCAGGTGAATCACAGTGCTGCAGTGTGGCTCTACCTTCTTCGCCCCCTTCTCTTTCTCCTCACTCTTCCTGCTTGGGCTTGCAGGTCTGCAGCATGAGGCTCTTCATGAGAAAATGTGGGCTAAGGTATTCGACACTGGAGGTTGTTCCAATAATAGTTCCCAGATCTAAGCCAGTTCACAGATCCAGAGTGCTCTAAGTGAAGGGGACAAAGTATCTGACATCACCAAGGCTGATGTGTCTAGAGTCATAGCTAAATATCCAACCAGCGAGAGACAACGACTAATGGTGAGCTCTGTGTGTAGCACCAACACTTGTGAGAACCAGCCACCTGCTTGCCGACAGACTGACTACATTAGATCCCCTCTGCCTTGGAGGGAAAATGGTTTCTCCTTGAAACTATACTGAAGAAGTCACTTGTTCCAAGGGTATTCACCCACTGAGCACACTGCTCTCTCTCTCTTTATGGAAAACATAAATGAAAAATATTAACCAGAGAAGGAGTAGAAAACATTAACAGTCTAATATATGTGGACAAAAGATGCTAAAAATACAGCTGGTGAGATGATCAAATATTTAAGGATTCCACCATTCCTTATTTTATAAATAATGTAAGAGAGAAATTCATTTTATAAAACTAGTATGATTCTATAGAATAAAACAACGAAGAAGATCAAAAGGATTCTTGTACAAATATCAAGAAATGTGCTAATCTTTAGTGGACATGTAATGGTAAATGTATTATGTAAATCAAGGCCAGTGATAAATTCATTAAGCAGAAACAATGTAACTTTACCCCTCCCCCTTTTCCCAGGTTACCTGCCCCCCAGCATGGGGCACTTGTTCCCAGCAGCCCTCAGATCTCTAAACACCAATCCTATGAAACCCCATCAAGTGGTGAGGGAAATAGAAAGATGAATTAATGGAGGATTTTCCATACCTGCTTTGTGAGATCTTCTAAATCCAGTTCTTCACTGGTTTGGGTCTAAAGTGAGTCTTTTTTTTATGCTTGGGGCTACCCTGACTTATGCAGCTTATGGATGTGGGTAAGCGCATCCAGTTCTGTGGCTGTATTGGAAAATACACAAAATGTATACATTTGCTGCCTCATAGATGTAGCTGGAACAGTTTTCCTTCTCACTTTATTGTTGTTTATTTTATTTTCCCATTCTTTGCTAGCAGTAAATGACAAGATAATTCTTAAATAACTTTCAATATGTTGAAAGGATTTGGGCTGTCTTATATGGCTAAAATGCAAAATTAGAGAGGAATAAACAAATTCTGTAAATGTTTTGTAAATGATGTGTTTTCATTATAGGTATTCTGTCTTTCCGTTCCAAGAGGATGTCTTTCCAATTTGCTGGTCTTGGGATGCAGGTTCCATCAACTTTAGACACCAGGCCCTATGTGATAGTTGGTTTTAAATATTCATGGCAATGACCATGCAAGACCAGGAATGATTGGCTTGGGTCCTCCCCATTCTGCAGAGGATATGGCTGAGTACATCAGAATTGTAGATTTAAAATTGTGTGCTTGCCTAATTCATTCCCTTTAATCCTCTCATAAAAACGGACAGGAGATGAGGTCAGATAAACAAACAATTTACTGTTTCCAGACCATGAGCTACTGCTAGATGCTTTGCATACCCATTAAATATTTAATTATCACATTCCTAGGAGGTGGTGCAGTCAAGCACATCCATTTATAGCTGAGGTCCAGAGAGGTGAGACATTGCCCAAGGCTGCACAAACAGTCACGCAGTCAGTATGAGTGTGTATTTGTTTGACTCCAGAGCCCATGATCTTCTCCTACTATCCTTCCTCTCCAAGGTATTTGTACCCAACCTCGGCAAGCTCCCACTGTCCTGGCCACAGCCTCCATATCGGGCCCCCGAAGTAGAGTGCACAGGTTCTCCTTCACTTACAGCTCTCCTGCTTGGACCATCTCTTAGCTCTGTAATAACTTCACCTCTAATTTTGTCACCTTCTTGATCAGTCTCGTGAAACTCTTCCCCTTCCCTGCTTCCTTTCTCTTTCTTGTTCTTCATCACAGTACTTTTCTGAAAGAAGAAATCAACTCCAACTGTGACAAAATGTAAGAATGGTGTTTCTGTTGGAGCGCCTGGTTGGCTCAGTTGGTTAGACATCCCACTTTTGGTTTTGGCTCAGGTCATGATCTCAGGGTTGTAAGATCAAACTCTGCAGCTGGGGTCTGTGCTGGGCTTGAAATTTTCTGTGGATTCTCTCTTTCACCCTCCTCCTCTCTCCGCAGCTCATGTGTACCACCTCCCTCAAAGAGAAAAACCAAAACAGTGTTACTCTTAAGGCTCTTTTGTTAAAAATAATTCCAAAGCCAGGCTGATGTGTGACTCCTTCTTCAGATGTCCCTGGAGGTCTCTGGACCAGAGCATCCAGGAAATACTTCAAACCTCTTTGGAACTTTCCACAAGATGGGCTTTGGGGTGAGCCAAGTGACAAGAACTTCTCAGAGGCAGAGAAACAAAAAAGAAAGAAAAGGAAAATAAATGTATAGCTTTAAGCTAATTTCCCCCCTGCACTGTCTCTGCCACACCTCTGCTCATTGCCTGACTCCTTCCCTCGCCATCACTCTATCTTCAGCCATCCCCCATCATCACTTTGCCTTCTTGCAGTGCTTCCTTCTTTCCACAGTTGTCTGTGGTTCTATGCAAGTTTTTCTCAGGAAATAATGGATATGTACTTCAGACACAAAAACACTAGCCCATCCATATTCGGACAAGAAGACCACAGTTTATCCCTACTGGGAGGGGGAACTATTCAAATACCTTGCAGAAAATCTAGCAAGTAAATGTTCGCTGATGATTATTTCTCCTAAATTGGCTCATGGCTATAGTGACTGAATGTTACATCTCCTTAATCAATTTCGTGTCTCACTCAGTTGTGAATCTCTCCTCATTGGCAACACTGAATGAGCATATGATGAATCCTTTTCTTTTCCATCATTCTGGGGCTGATCCTAGTCAACAGTAATTAAGTGAAAGCTGAGCGCCACCACTGCAGTACCAGATTCACAAAGGCACAGAGAGTTAATCATGAGCTACATTTTGAATTACAGCTGACTGGTGGCTCTATTATTCAGAGCACGGCGCTTACAACGCAAGTCAGGTTTTGATGCATTTTTGCATCGAAGTTAGGTCTTCATGCGTTTGATGTATGAAGGTATTTTTATATCTTCATGACTTCATATCGTAACTCCAAACAATCTCTCAAATGTGTATCATCTTGTCATGAAAGGACAATGTAAAAGTGTTACTGAATTTGCTATAGAAAGGACAAATCCAAGTGATTGCACAACTAGTGGTGATTTACATATAACGAGAGTCACTGCTCATTTTCCAATATGCAGTGACTTTTATTACCTTACTTAGACATGCTCTAGGTTCTTTGTGTTTTTCCTAAGGTAGGTTATAAGGAAGATTAATTATGATCATTTTGGTAGTTGTGGAGTATATGCTAACCTTGGAATCCTTTAAATAACTCCAAGTGAATTGAATGATTATATTGGGCTGTACATGTATGCTCAGATGACTTAGAAAATGCTGTTTAAAAACTTACAGCTATTACATTATATGATCAACTGGTTGGCCCTTCAAATTCGAAACTACTTCCAAAAAAACAAATCATATTCTTAGAAAAACAAAGGTCAGGAATATATTTCATACATAATTTCGGTTGACATAATCAAATGCATGTGCACATTCACACAACAGGAATCATGGCATCGGGAGTGGAAGGAGTACATATACCCGCAGAATAATTAAACCTCCGTGCACACACTTACCTTTCTGGAGTGGTCTCTCACGGAAGAGACCATCAAGGAACTATCTAAAAGGACAATGGCCATCCTGCACCTCTTCTCAGGAGTAAGCAGGGCAGATCATTCCTGCACATGGTTACACTTCCAGGGAGGTAGCATGAATGGCTAGGCAGCGATTCAAGTCTACCCTATGTTTATATTCCACTTGAGAATCAGTGGGCTTCCCGAGGCGTGGAAGCACTCGGGACAGGATGGGATGCTTCTCAGAGTTAGCTGCTGCTCGAGGTTTATGTAAGAGACGTTCTTCCACTCACATCTCTAGCTGAAGTAGGTTTTTGAGGCTTTTGAGAAAAAATACTCTGGAAAGAAGACAGTCCCTATTTCCAGGATTATTTGATATTAGGAGGCCACTTTACTGATGTAAGAGGTGTGCAACAGGTATGAAAAGAATAGATCAGAAAGTGAGAGAAATAACCTATGGGAGTTTAATTGGAGTTTAATTGCTTGAATTAGTCACCTACTATGAAGACCAACGACTTCATTATTGGAATATACTTTTGCTTCAGGCCATTACCTAGCTCAACTAAATTCAATATTTACTTTTGCATGAGGTATGTTGTGTGAATATTTAATATCATAGCAGCTTTATCCCTGAAAATTGTGATTATTTCATTTGTGATCACCAGTGATGTTTTAGTTTTATATATGTTACATTTTTCATTTATTTTGTTATCCATGGATACATGAAAAACTATTTTTACTTTATTTTCACATGATATATATTAAATGGAACATTTTAGATGTTCGTATTTTTTTTAGGGAGGAGGGGCAGAAGGAGAAGAAGAGAGAGAATCTTAAACAGGCTCCATGCCCAGCACAGAGCTTAGATCTCACAACCCTGAGATCATGACTTGAGCTAAAATCAACATTTGGATGCTTCACCAACTGAGTCACCCGGGCACCCTGATGTTCCTATTCTTAATAATGGTTTTACTATTACTTCCCTACCCACATTATAACTTGATTTCCAGACCGGAGTTTTTAACCTGAAGTGAAAATGTCGTATTATACCATTTTGAAAGTACAAATAGTTAAAAACACAGGGAAAAAAGTATTAAGGAATATGTCCTCTAAAATATAATTTTTTACATTAGATATTATATATCACTACAAACTGTAACAGTCCTTCAAGTAATATATTAATTACATTTATTTTTTGTTTTGGCATAATTTTATTAGAATTTATTTCTGTATAAGTATTCCAGTCTACAAAATACTTACTCTTTTTTTTTTTCACAGACATATCTTAAGCACGGAGTGCAGTGAGGTTTGATCCATGTACACACTTATCGAGACAGAACATTTTCATTACCCTCCTCCTAATTCTCTTATAATTCTTTCCGTTCCCACCCTGTCGGTTCCCATCCCTCTTGGACAACCACTGTTTTGAATTGTGTCATCAAGACTTTGCTCATTCTTGAACTTTAATAAATGAAATCATGCAGAGTGCGCTGTTTCTGTGTCTGGCTTCTTTTGCTCATGGTCCTTGAGATTCATTCATGCTGTTGTTTCTAACAATATTTCCTGCCTTTTGTTGTTGTTGTTAATTGGTGAATAGTATCCCATTGTATGAATAGACCGAGGCTTTTTATTAATTCTCCAGTTGATGGACCGATGGTCTTTTCCAGTTTTTGCTGGTTATAGGCAAAGCTATTACAACAAGCATTCTTGTTCAAGAATTTTTGAGTATTTCTTTTTTCTTTGTTAAATACCTAGGAGTGGGGTTGTAGGATCGATCCTAGGGTTGGTATACATTTAAATTTATTAGGAACTGCCAAACTGCTTTCTAATGTAACACTTTATACGTATAAAACTTCCAATTTCTCCGCACCACTTCAACCTGGTGTTAGTCTCGGACTTTAGTGGTACGAAACGCTATTTTATTGTGGATGTAATTTCTTATTTATCTCACTGAACATCTTTTCATGTGCTTAGTGATCATTTCTATAGATTTCTGAAGCAGCTGTTTGACTATTTTTCCTATCTTTCTTGGAGTTGTTTTCTCTTTTTTATTAATGTATAAGAATTCTCTATGAATTCTGGATCCAAGACCTTTCTCAAATACACATATTGTACATATTTTCTCTTGTTCTTAGTAGTGACTTTTGATGATAAAATTGTTTTAAGATAATATCCGTTTGTCAATGTTTTCTTCTTATCTGGACTACTTGTGTGGCCTACAAATGGTCGCTTTCACCAAAGTCCTAAATATACACTCGTCTTTTCTTCTGTCAGATCTATGGTGCTAATTTGGGTGTGTGACTTGTGGTGTGTTCCCAGTGAAAGGAATCTTTTAATATTAAAAACTGCCTTTCATCTTCTCTAGGAATGTTCCTAATCTTGAATTCTATTTTTTTTGTGTGATTTTAATATAATTATACCAGTTTCCTTATACTTACTTTGGCATAGCACATACTTTTTCATCTTTACATGTGAGACTTTATATTTAAAGTGATTTCAGTGATTTTTTGTTCAGCATGTAGTTGGATCTTACTTTTCTTTCTCTGATCTTCCAATCTCTGCCTTTTAAATGTTTATTCTATTTATGTTTAAGGCATTTTTTTTGATATGATTGGGCATAGTTCTACCACTTTTCAACTTACTTTCAATTTGCTTCATCTGGTTTGTATTCCAGTGTTCCTCTCTTCTTGTCTTTCTTTGCTGTTAGAATTAGAACTATGATCTAATATGTCTACTGGCTTTTTAGTTATACCTTGGAATTTTTTTTAGGAATTAAAATTATGCATTTTTAAATTTATCACTCTCTAACCCTAACAAATATTTCTTCATTAAAATATGCATTTTTGGGCGCCTGGGTGGCTCAGTGGGTTAAGCCGCTGCCTTCGGCTCAGGTCATGATCTCAGGGTCCTGGGATCGAGGCCCGTGTCGGGCTCTCTGCTCAGCAGGGAGCCTGCTTCCCTCTCTCTCTCTGCCTGCCTCTCTGTCTACTTGTGATCTCTCTCTGTCAAATAAATAAATAAAATCTTTCAAAATAAATAAATAAATAAATATGCATTTTTTATTTATCACTCTCTAGCCCTAATAAATATGTCTTCACATAGAATATAAAAGCTTACAAGGTATAACTTAATCTTTCCATTTATATTCTCACTGGTTTCATAATTCATTTTCCTTGCTTATTTTTTGCTATTATTATAAATTTTATAAAGTATATACAAGCATATCTGGGAGATACTGCATGTTCAGTTCTAGACCACTGCAATAAAGTGAATGCTATAATAAAGTGAGTCAAATGAATGTTTTGGTTATACATATTTTTCATATATGAAAGTTATATTTATACTGTAGTCTATTAAGTATGAAATAGCATTGTCTCCAAAAAGACAATGTACATACCTTAAGTCAAAAAGTTTATTGCTTTATTGCTAAAATATACTAACCATCCCCTGAGTGTTCTGCAAGTTGTAATCTTCTATCACAGGTCACCATAACAAATATATTAATAATTTAAAAAGCTTGAAATATTGTGAAAAGTACAAAATGTGACAGAGACACAAAATGAGTGAATGCTGTTGGGAAAATGGCACTGATAGACTTGCTTGATGCAGGGTTGCCCAAACTCTCCATTTGCAAAAAATGCAGTATCTGTGAAGCACAACAAAGCAAAGCACAATTAAATGAGAGATGCCTATACTATAAATTCCATGTTATAATGTCATTATCTTTGCTTTAAATATTTAGGGACTTTTGGTAATTAAGATCTGAATTTTCATCTGATATTATTTTCCTTCAACCTTAAAAGCTTCCATTATCAGATCACCTGGCAATTAATTCTTTCAGATCTTATTTAACCTAAAAGTATTTCACACTTGCATTTTCCTTTTATAGAGTTCTTAGTTAATGTGTGTGTGTGTGTGTGTGTGTGTGAGTGTGTTTTGCTCCAGTGCAACGACATTGTCCTATTTATTATCTTCTCACCTCTAATTGTTTCTTACAAGAAGAATTCATGTCACAATTCATGCTATGATTCCACAAGTTAGTTAAATTCAGTTCATTCTTTAAATCTTCTTCCTTTTTCAGTTTGGATTTCTACTGTCCTGTCTTAATTTCAGTGATCATTTTTCTACCATTTGGAATATACCATTAGGTCTATTACATTAATTTTTTTAAAAAAGATTTTATTTATTTATTTGACAGAGAGATCACAAATAGGCAGAGCAGCAGGCAGAGAGAGAGAGGGGGAAACAGGCTCCCTGCTGAGCAGAGACCCAGATGCAGGGCTTGATCCCAGGACCCTGAGATCATGACCTGAGCCGAAGGCAGAGGCTTAACTCACTGAGCCAGCCAGGTTCATTAATTTTTACATTAATTTTTATTGAAATACCTTACTTCTCAGTTCTGGAATTTCCAGTTGATTTTTTTTTTCATAGTTTCAATTTCTTGTACAAACTCTCTGTTTACTTGTCTTGATGATGTTTTTCTTTATATATCTGACACTATTTCTAGTAGTTATTTTTGAGCCATAGTCTTCTACATGTAACATCTGGATACTATCAACTTCTATTGACTGCTTTTTCTCTTAATTATGGGTCACGTTTTCTTGTTTCTTCGAATGTCTAACACTTTTTAAATTTTATGTTGGACTTTGGAAATGACACATTGTAGATATTGTGGACTGTGTATCTTTCTCTAAAAAGAGTTGATTTTCACTTCAGAAGGCAATGAAGTTACTGGCCAATCCCTTTCACATTCAGCAGGCTTTATATGTTAGCTTGCATGAGTTTCAGTTTCTCTTTTAGTCATAAGGAGAACCCTTTAGACCTGGCATATAGTTTTATCCTGAAGGTGGGGCCTTTTTGGGAGACTCCCTCTAGCATGGTGGAACTCAAACTTTAAATCTTATTTTTCCAGAGATGAGCAGCAGCCAAATTTTTTGCTCTGCTCTTTTAGTTTTTCAGATGTTGCTTTATGCCATCTCCACACATGGGCAGTCCAGGGTTCAGTCAAACGTTGGACGATATTTATACTCAGAGTTGGGACTTCTCCTGCGATTCTCCCATTGCATCTCTTTCACCTGTCAGCTGTTTCAGCAGTCCCAAACTCAACATTTTCTGACACCTCAACAGTAAGACTGTGGCTTCCTCTTTAGGTTCTAGCTGCCAGAGCACATGCTGTGGAGTGCCTTCGGGTGAAAAATTGGATACAGGTGGCCTTCCCAGTGTGTTTCCTTCTTTAAGGAGATAGGTCTGTCCCCTAGCTCGTGCTTGGTGATTCTGGCCCCTCTCTAGCATTTCAGATAGTCGTGGATGTGAGTGTACAGATCTCCTGTGTTGCTCACTACGGTCTGCAGAGGCTTATTCCAACATACCCATTCTTTCTTGTAGAAATTGGAACTTTTAGGTATGATTTTAAGACATCATTCAAGGTAGAGCCATTTAACTTTTATCGTTTCTTAAACTCATATATAATATGTACCAAACAGATAGCAAAAACTGGTTTAAAGGTAATTTTAATGTACACAGATATATTTTCAAGTCAGAAAGTATTTCTCTGATGCTTAGTGATGTTGGGCATCTTCTCATGTGTCTGGAGCTATAGGATATGATACTCAGTGTACTGAGTTTGTCAGAGAAAGACAAATACCACAAGATTTCACTCACTGGTGAAATCCAAGAAAAAAAACAATGGAGGATAGGGAAAAAAGAGACAGAGCCAGCGGCAGAGCCCAGCGGCGGAGAACAAACTGATGGTTTCAGAAGGGAAGTGTGCAGGGGATGAGGAAACAGGTGATGGGGATGAATGAGTGAGCTTGTCATGACGGAACCATTGAATCACAGTATTTCACCCCGGAACTGATACTAGACTGTATGTTAACTAACTGAAATTTAAATAAAAACTTAAAATCATTAAATAGATTGAATCACAATGACAATGATTTTTTTTTCTAAAAAACTGTTTTTCATTAACCTTATGCTAAAATTAGTATCCAAGTAATAATTCTTGTCAATCATGATATTGGCCAATATTATTTTTATCTTTAGAAATAAAATAAAAGAACTCTAAAAGCAATCCTTATGCTGATTGGGAAGGCTGCCAATAGGGAAAATCCGATTCATAAATAAAAACAAACTACTGGTAAGCAACTCACAGTATCATTGATTTGCTCACAATTGAATCAGATAGTTTACCCCAGACTTTTGTGAAATTTACCCCAGATTTGTGGGTGCAAGAAGATGCAAATGATAGTACAAAATATGTATGATCACTAGTATTTATTTTTTAAATATCATTTGTGTACTGATTCTATAAATTCTCAGATAAGTTTAAGACAGATGCTTTACATTTTCTAAAAATATTCTTTATGAGACTTGGAGAGTGCTTACTTTTGAAAACAGTTTCACAATAAATCCTGTATCTATATAATGGAAAGATACCATGAAAATATGTCAAGCTTAGTTGGTAGGCTAAAATACAAGGTAAGGTCTAGATGTTTATCACATGTGAATTTTCTAAGAATAAATGTAATAAAACTAGATCTGTTGCCAGTTGACTGTTCTGGACTCAAAGGATAACAGTGCATTAATTTTATGGTGTCATACTTAGAATTTTAATACAAATAGCACTTTCATAAAATGGTGTGGTTCTTTTATTATTTGCTTATTTGTGGTGTTCATGCTTATTGGGGGGTGTTTCAAGCATATTGAAATATTAAAACCTAATCAGAAGTCATCTTCTTCAATTCATAACAACCCATCCTATATCTTGTGCTTCAAAATTACCAACTCACTAGATAATATGTTACATTTAAAATGGCTCTCATACACAAAAGTTCTGCCTTACAGTGAACCACAGTTTATCTTCCATTAGTGTTAGTTTATTGTTTTTAGTTTTATACCATTAAAGCTTCTCATAAAGCTGCTTTCCCACATTAGCCCAGAGTTCAGGGTCGGTTCCTAATAGATGCTCATTATTTGAATGAATAGTAAAATCACAAGCCTGAAAATATTTTTAAATAGTTCTTTAATTGTATAAATAATAAACCAAGATGTTTTTATTTCCCCCTTAAACCCTGTGCCACTGTCGTCCCAGGGGGTGAGGACAAGAACAAGGAGAGCATTGATTGTTTTTACTCTCAAAGTTGATCTTCTTAACTTTTTTTAGCAAGTCAATAATTGTAAGAGGCAGGCTTTGCCAAAAGAGAAGAGAGTATTGTGAATTTCCCTATGTCCCTTGGGATGGACGCTGTAGCTTGCCAATTTCTCCAACACTTTGTTCTTGTTCCTTGCTAACTCAATAAACATCGATTTCATCTGGGCATGTGGTCAGCTCACACTCTGGGAAGGTGGACTCCAGGAGGGGATCACAGTGGATTTTACCATTACAGTGACCCCAGTTCTCTTCCTGCGATTGGCTTGGAGATGAGTAGATGGCCCCGTTTCTGCCAGTGTACGTAGGGAGAATTCTGCTGTGCATGCGAGGAGCAGATTTGCAACTTAATAAAAGACAGAATGTTCCAAGAGGAAATCCTTCTGTGCCCATGTCCTCCTTAGTCCACATTCTGTCATATGAGGAGGATATGACGTCTAGAGTTGCAGTGGTTAAGGTGTACCGTAGAGGTGACTGTCTTAGGGAAGTATAGTCAGGTTGCCAAGGACAATACTGCAGAGGGTTATGCATCCCTGGGAAGCTTGAGAACATCAAGGAGCCACCTCCTGACTCCAGACTTCCTGTTGGGTAAGGTAACTAACGATCTTGATTTTTGTGTCATGGAGAATCAGGAATCCTCTTCCTTAAAGGCAAAAGCTATTCTAACGACTACCATACTTTTTGACACACCTAGAAGTAGGGTTGGTCTGGGTGCAGACTTAAAACTTTTATCTAATTCCAAGGACAGAGAAAAGGACCATATGATGTCTGGGAAGTAGAAAGCCCAAATCAACAGTGCTGGGCAGGTAAGCAAGGGGAGAGAAGATTCAACTTTTGAACAATCTCCCAGCCCCCAAGTTATGTGGCAGGGGTAGGACTCAGTATTCCCTGCATGCCTCTGAGAGTCTGGGGTCCTAGGGGCAGCTGAGGTGAGAGCTAGCCATCTTGCCTGGGACTACCAGGGAAAGTCATCCCACCAGAGACGTGGAAACAAGTCAGGGAGAGATGATCGACCAGGCTGACTTCAAGTTAGACCCTCCATCAGCAAATGCTGATGGAGTGCCCGGGGTGGGCCTATCCCAGAAGTGACTAGCCCAGTGAGCAGGCTCACAGAAGTGTTTATTTACATGGCTCTGCAGTCCCTCCTGTCTCCTGCCTAATTTACTTCCCCTCAGGCCACTTCAAATTTGGGGAAGGACAGGGCAGATCCTGAAAATGGGGCTGTGACCTAACACCTGGGACCTCAGAGCTGGGATTACATAAGGGGGCCCTTCAGGGAAGGAATTAAATTAATGGCTGCATTGTACTCAGTGGGCTTTCTCCTCTCTGCCCACCAGGGAGGGAGCCTGTGAAGAAGCTCAGAACACTTGCAGGGAAACATGGAGGGGAGATTCTCTGCGCAGTGGAGTGCAGGGGAGCCATTGTGTGGCTCTGCTGGCTCCCCACAGTAAAGTGTGTAGCTTTGAGATTCTGACTCTCAGGCTCTTCTGTAGGTGCGCTCTTCACTGATCTTACTCACTCGATGCCATTTCTAAAATCCCACTGTTTCCAAAATCTTTGGAATTCACTTTTTCATTAAGCACTGTGTGAAATAGAACAATCTGAGAACAGCCCCTGATCCAACAGTCCCTCTGGGGAGGGGGCACGGGTTTCCACTCAATGATCAATCAATTAGGAAACAGGAAAGCTTCCAACTGGTTAAGAGAAACAGGGCAACTCAAAGAATAACAGGATTACATGTGTGTTACAGTAAAAAATACTATTAATGAGTAAACAAGATCATGACTGTGGACCTTCCAGCTGTCTGAACAACTTAAGAAGATGTGATTCCTTCCCTAGACTTTTGCATTTTGCTTGTATGAGAATTTGTTTATGAGTCCTGGGCTAATGATCAAAAAGAAGATAAACAAGCACAAGTAATCATCCTATAAATGTTTAATAAAAAATGTTAAACATCCCTACAGTTTATTATCCAACAATGACTATGCTAAAAGATTGAGTGGAACCAGTCCTCACGCCTGCCTTTGCTTCTGTCCCTGTATTTGATGAGAACGACAACCTCCTAGTGGTTCAGCATGTCTTCATGTGAATCCCTATGGTTGCTGGCTTTTTAGTATCTGCAGCCCATTCTGGGCTCTGAAAGGTGCCTAAGCACCAGCCTAAGCACAAAGATCATTTTAAAATTCCGTTTTGTACTTTTGTTTAGATGTGATTCACTCAAATGCTGAATGGACCCCCAAAGAAGCAAAGAACTGAATATAGTTTGGGTAAAGAATACTTCACCTACAGCAAGCAAAAACATTCTAGAAGGATCCAAATGAAAGAAGACGTCTGATGGGCAATGTGTGAATCATTGGAATAATCTCGTTCTGTTATGTGCTCACATTTGTGGTTTCTAATGTCACACTATACAACTCCTTTATCTCTTAAATTTCCCTACAAAATACCATTAAGAGAGGGTAAGGAAGACTAATGGATATTTTTTCCGACACCATCAACATAGAATTAGCAAAAGGGAGCTATCCTTAGATTTGTAAACTTTCGTCCAGGACCGATAAAACTCAGCACACTTGAAAGGACTAAATATAATTATATTTTGCCTCCATGTAAGAAAACCAAAGAGATCATTGTAACTGGAGAGCTAATTGCAAACTCTGTATCTTAAGAATAGACACTTTGCTCTGTAATGAAACAATATAAAACAATTTGAATCCACACTGAGCAACCTCCAAGCCTGATCAGTATTTTTTATATTTTAGTTCAGATATTTTAATATTAATATCTTTAAAATTTCAAAGTATTTTCTTTTAAAGATGAGCCTTCCATTTGCTGTCTCTGGAGGAAAATATATTTAGAAGTGAAGAGCAGCCTACCACAGCAGGGAAGACAGATTTTTTTTTTCATGTATTAGTTATTAGACTGTAATGCAATAATGAGAGTCTAGGTTTAAGATTGCCTTTTTATTCCTGCAGCCTGCTGAGCATGAAAATGTCTTCAGCACTTCCCAGTAACAATGTAAATATAGCCTGTCTAGATAGGGTTGGCACGTAAACCGTAGCTGGCCATTTGGGGGTTATTTAATCTAAGGCAATTGGCCCCGTGAACCCAGCAGTCTCCCCCCGCCCGTGGACCTAGGCACCACCTGGCACTGTAGTGGGAGCCGATAAAAGTGCATTTCAGGTGGCATTAGTGCCAGAGAAAGCAGATTTTGTGTCCTTCAGCGGGGTTTCATTGATTCTTCATTTGAAATATCATTTCTTGCCGGGACAGTATTTTCTTTAACTAGTTTTTATAGTAAAATGTACTCACTTATCTGTATACGTATACGTTCTGTTTAGAAGAAAAACAACCCGTGTTTGGAAATCTTTATCCTTATTGATATACACTATCCTGTATTTTCTATAATCTATCAGCACATTTTTACAGATTATAAACGTATATTATAAATGTAGGTCCCATTTATAATAATGATCCACAAAAGAAGCCTGGAGGCCGGTCATTCATTCTGATGAATTACTGAAAAGCTGTCCTTTCAAAATGTCTTTGACTTAACCCTCCAACACCTGAAGTATTCTGTGATAACGGCGCCTTCCTATTTTATAAAGGTCCTCGGGGTGGAAGTAGCTGTGGGTGGAGGAGGGACTTCAAGAAGATTCCCAGGTAAGAGGATGAGTGTCAGTGTTCCAGGTAATGGAAGTGGTGGGTGGTGATTGGGTGATCATGGATATGTTGAAAAAGGTAAACTGAGGCACATTTTTTTTAAATAATTGAGCAACTATAATTTCTAATCAGGCAATGCCAAACCAGAAGTGGTTAGGAGGCTCTACCTACAGGTGCTAGGGGCTTCTTCTTTATAGAGAAGATACAGAAGCAAAGCAATGGTTTGATAGGCTACAGCCTAATTGGGGGCCTTATTTGGGAAAGCCTGGTTGACTGCCGTTGGCTGTTCAGAAGTTTCACTTTCTCAGATTTGAGTGCAGTGACTCTGATGTTGGTTTTGGTCTGGTTAGATCAGCTACCAAAGAACCAACCCAGTCTAAGGGCCTCCTACCTCAAACAGAGCTTAGGGGATGGGCGCTGTCTGAGGCAGAGGAGAAGTAGGGGGGCCCTCCAGGCAGTCTTGTAGCTTAATCTATCTGGAACCTAAATCAGAAGTTATAAAGGGGCTAAGAGGGTCAGGAGGTGGTTTTCTTATGTAGATGGTGGGGCAGAACAGGTCAGATTTCTGTGCTGGGTGGAACAATTGTGGGATGGATCTGAGCAGGCAACAAGGCAGGCTAGAGAGTCTAAAGCCCTGAGGCAATAGAATGGGCTGTGGAGGACGAGGAAGCTTGAGAAAAATCGAAATACAGTTGCAGGAATGATGGCTATTTGGATGGGGGCACGTGACCGAGTGGGGAGCAGAGGACAAGCCTCTAGCTTGGTGAGATGCCACCAACTGTGGTAGGCATGATTTTGAGTTCAGTTTTCCACTTGCCACCTGGAGCTGGAGCACCATTTGGGAGGGAAGTGCCTAATAATTTAGAGGTGAAGATATTTAAATGTATCACATGTCGCAACACCCTATGTGCTATTTAAAACATTTACTTGGGGTTCTTCTTGAGATCTTCTATTTAAGAGCAGAACTGCCTTCATTTGTAATGGGGAATCTCTAACACAGTTTACAGACATGAGGCTCGTAATATTTGGAATGACGTTTACAAGTATTATTATTTTTTTAAAATGCTAGCTATAACAAACACATTTCAACTACCAAAATAATCCTCTTTTAAGCTATTGTTTTTCATCTTTCTTCCTTCAAGTTTGGTATCCAAGCATGCCTGGCTGTTAGAGTGACCACACATAGAGTTGACCCATTCCCCTCTATCCTACTCTGCTTTCTTACTGTCAAGTTCTCATCCATGGTTCAGATGTAGAAAGGACGAGATTTCAAGACTTTAAGACTTCATAAATCCGGAGAATTTTCATTGCCTGGTGTTGTTTTGCCTCTGATGTAGGACTAGGAACTATGATACTGAACGCCATTTTCTCTTGAGAAAACCAACCCCAAATTGTGCTCTCCCCCAGACACTCTCTTCTCCTGGACCTAGTCATTCTCCAGCTCTTTCTTCAGTGTCTTATCTCGTATGTGCTCTTACCTTTGCTCTGCTAGGTGAGTGGGACTGGTAGTGATAGGTCCTCAATGTTGCATGAAAATCTTAACCATTTTTGGATTTGGAAGCACTGTGAGGTTAAGAAAAAAGTACATAGTGTTAATAGCAAACATTTATGTACATGTAACCTCTTCAGGGCTTGGGCAGCATTTCTGTCAAATCAAGTTCTGATTAAAGTAATCCACTAGCATTATTTGTCAATTGTACTCTTCTTCTCAAAGAATGAAGTGACCTTATGTCCTCATCCATTCAATCATTCATTCATCTGGCGCGTATTAATTAAGTACTTACTATGTGTTTTGCAAATTTCAAGTAAGAGAGGTAGATATAACAGCGAACAAAAGAACAAAGTCCCCTGCCCTTAATGAATTTACCTTCTCACAAGGGAAGACAGGTCATATGAACACAAAAAGATTAGTGTGTGCCCAGTAAATTGCCACAGCATAGCACAGAAACACTCATTCTGCCTTGAAACCTAAGGAAATAGTACTCGTAATCAAGTGCTTCCATACAATTGAACAAACTTCTTTTGAGCATAGTCACTTGTTCTTATTGAATAAAAGTGACGACCACCGCCCCCCCCATCTAAAAAAAAAGATTAAAATCCATCCTGTTACCCAGTCCAGGGTTTTATGAACATATCAGAAAGATCCTTAGGGTAACTGCCACACTCATCTTACTTCACAGATACACAACCTGAGGCTCAGGGATGTTTATGGCTTCTTTGAACTTTCGCAGCTGATTTCAGGGATGAGGCAAAATCCAGCACCTTAAGAAAGTTATTATAAGAACATTGACAATTATTACAACAGTGTGGCATAACACAAGCCGTGAATTTATTTATTTTCAAACTTAAATATAAAAGCACGAATCAAGCAGTGGCAGTGGCTTAAAATCTTCAGCTAAGTTATCTAAACTGAGTGAATTCAGAAGTGGGCAAAACTATTCATAAAGTATGTCAACCGTTTTCAGAGAGACCATTTCTTGTTCCTCAGTTTTAGAGTGACTCAATTATTAATTTATTATTCTTTCATTGACCACTTTAAGGGACACCTTAAAGGATGTAAAAATAAAAGTCTGGTATCGAAGTGATCCACTTATGCTTGCTAAGTAAGCTTCCTTTTCCTGTACCTCCCTAGGCAACAAATCCTGAGCACACATCCCTGTACAATGAATCATTGCTTTTTAGATCATATTCTCTGAGCAAGAGCAGAGAAATCGATATCTCGTTACAAGATTGTAGACGTGCTGGAAACTGATTAGTCATTAACCTGTTCTCACCCCCACCCCCCATGAAGGGAGTCCCAGTGTCTCAGTGGATTTTGAAAAATAAGTACCAGAATCAAACTTTGGAACGGCAGCAGGAATTTGTGAAGGCTCTGTTCCAAAGACACTTAGGCCACCTTCCCATACATTCAGGACCATAAATCCCAGTAAATCACCTGAAACCAGATTTTAAGAATGATTTTGTGAAATATTTATCATAATTTTGTCACTTGAGAAATGCTTTATCAAGTAAGTCAGGGAAGGAGGATCTTTCAAAGACAGGTAGAGATCATGCCTCAGTAGATGGGAATGAACATGAATATATTAATGTCACATTCAGCTACTTTCCTGACGCTCTAGACACTGAAGTGCAAAAAAAGTTCCTTAGTGAGCTGGAGGAGTCCAGGAGCCTTCCAGGAGCCATAAGCTGGCTTGGTTGTGTGCTTTCTGTACTCACAGACTCTAGTTCAATAAAAATGTAAATGTTATCTGGGTACACAAAACATATTTCATGGTGATAATGAATCTGTTGACATACTGTTCATACTTTATTATATAAATTGTAGCTATGTATTTGCCAGAGAGGAACGCATACACAGGGAGATTCTCTGTGCTCAGCTCTACAATATGCTCCGGGCTGGCACACGTCTGTGTCTGTCCTTGGCACGGTTTGCTCGCCTGCCTTTATTGAATCAATCAGAGCACTGTGACATTGGGAGGAGGACAGCAGTGTCCTTATTGACTGAGCTAATCGGACTGGATTTGGAATAGGGACTGGAAGATGGGTTATTTTTAAAGCCAAAGCCATTGGTTCCACCGCCTGTCAAGCAGCACGACTGTTTACCAGATTTATGACTCCGTGTGCCCGTGTGTAGGTGAAAGACGGTCAGCGCAGGAAGCGATAGGTGGATGGCGGTCCCCGGCAGAGGAGCCTGCCTGCTTGTCCTCAAGCCCGGGCCCCAAGGGCTCTGCACGCAGGCCTAGACGGAGTGGCATTTAGTGTCACCAGCCCCCAGGACCAACTCTCGGATCGCGGGGCCCAGGGAAAAATGGAAAGGCGTGACCCCTCCCTCAAAAATCACCAAGAATTTCAAGATGGTGACAGCAGAACCTTACATCAAGTGTGGGCCCCCCCCCCCCCACCCCATGCAACTACAGGGGTCTCACACCCTCCCGCCTGCCCAGCCTGCTGGGTTCCGGGGATGGGGGGCTGCCCTCTAGCGGTCAAAACAAATTTCTCCTTCCTAATGCTTTTCTTTTATACACTTTCTGGGGCCCAGTTAGAGCTTCCACGGTAGTTTCTTTGCGCGTTTTGTCACAAATGCATTGAAATGGAGTTAAATTACGGGAGGACCTCTTTCCTCACCATACCTTACCCTTGGTGTAGCAGCCCTGTTGTCCAAAGATAGGAAATGAACCTGCGGACGCCCTGGGGTCCCTTTGGTGCAAAAACCTATACTTGAGGCTTTGTGCTAAAGAGCATTTTTCATGCCACGTCATCCCTCCGTTATTACTTTGTTTTCTTCTTTTCTTTCAAAGTACAAACTGTTGTGGACTTTTAAAAAAGCATAGTTGGTGCAGTATATTCTAAAACACCTAGAGAACAGCTATAATAACACATCGGTTCACATTTCATTTTGTCTCAAACATAAAGTACTGACAGAGATCCCAATAAAAATATGCATCAAAACTAAAACAAAACAAAAAAAATCTCCGGGAAGTCTGGCATAGCCCGGTTTTCACATTCAATTCCTTCCATGACCTTTGTCTATGATGATAAAATTTAAATTGGACGGAGGAGCAGGGGATGCATGTTGATTTTTAATCGTGTTTTGTATTTTGTAGTCCTACTTTTCAAGGCACATTGGGAATTCCTAGAAGAGTCCCAGGAGGGCCCAGTCCGTTTTTCTAAAAATTTATTAATTTACTATTTTTATTCCCCTCTCTGGACATCTGGCACATGGTAGGCACAAAAATAAATGTGTCTTGAATAAATTAATGAAAAAATATGATAAAAAATGTCAGAAGGGTCAAAGTGCAAAATTCAGTCCATTGCAGTCTCTCTGATTATATTTTACCATTGGATTTAACAAAATCCCCTAAAAATCTTGTAACAACCCCCTTTACCATATGGAGCATATATACGTGGTATAGACACTGGGAGTTAAAAATACCCCACTCCCACACTAGAAAGAAAAAGAAAATAATTAAACATTTACTTTTCTCTCACAGTCTTTCAGTTCTTTTTGCCCATAAATCTAAATGACAGATTATTTACTTCTTCTTCCTTGAGTGAGTGAAGGAAGATGTTTATCAATACAAGCGGAGAAGCAGCAGCAAGCATTGGAGGGAGGAGGGCTAATTAGTATGTTGCTTCAGCACCAAAGACTGGGAATGCACAGCTCTGCCCAACTGGGAAAGACCTGGGGCCCAGAGAGAGGAAAACCGGATCCCCACGGCACAAACTGCCTAGCCTGCCCCTGGACCGCCTGTCCTTAGGAGAGATCAGGGTCTGGCCATTTTAAGTCTAGTCCATCAATGCCCTCACTGCAACTTGCTCTCAGGACCACCGCAAACCTAACATTCCCGGTCCAAAAGAAAGAACCAAGCCCCGTGGGCGGGTTTGGGGTCGCCCCAAAGGCTCAACTTGGCATTCCCCGGGTTGCAGTCTACGATAGGGGTGGTTTGAGAGCGGAGGTGCAGGAGATAGACAACTAACCCGACCTAGAACAGAGTTTCGTTCTCCCCCCGGGGCGGGAGCATATCATCAGCTGGTGACGCAAACAGGAGACATTCTGGGGAGACTTTCTCCACCCATTGTCTCCTTCACTTGTCTTCTCGGGGTCTCCGGGAGGAGGAAAGGCCAGGGACCAGGTGAAGCGTGGTAGGGCAGGACCCCAGGCTCAGGAGCGGCGTTCGGGACGTGCCCCTGAGCCCAGCCTCTGTTCGCCGCCCTTCTCCGGGCCCCCATTCCCAGCTCAGCCCAGCCCTCCCGCGGCCGGTGGAGAGCTGAGCCTTTCGCTGGCCCCCCGGGGCAGAGCAGGCATTAACTGCTGCTAACCGCCCCCCGCCTCCCGCGGCTCCTGCTCCCCCTTCCAGCGGGGTCTGGGTACTGCGGTGCCGGGTCTCACCCAGCTCGCACGCCCCCGCTGGCGCAGGGGACAGGAGAGCCCGGGCGGGCAGCGGGGCAGTTCGGGAAGGTTTCTGAGGTTGGCGGTGCCAGGTAGGGTCTACTGGAGGGGACCACGAGTGCTTAGGGACGAGCCCCCGGGCTGTGTTCGGCGGCGTGAGAGAGGAGGGTCGCCCTGCCTCGGGATCCTTAGGCTTTGAAAGAAGTGGGATATGCGGGTCTTTGCGCGGGACAACACTAGAATAGGAGGAAACCTCCAGAAGGGCGGAGGTTTCCCTCCTTTGGGGGAAAGCCGAAGCGCTCCTCCATCCTTCAGGGCGAGGGACAGAGGTCGTGACTCTCAGGCGTGTGGGGAAGGGACACCGTCCTTGCCCGCGTCTGCCCCCACGTGGCTCCAGCGCTGTCTCTGCCTGCCAAGGTGGTTGTCCCCAAGGAGGGTGCGATCTCCGAGCGGACCCCGCCCGCGCCAGCACCCAGCAACCCGGGCGCGCCCTCGCTGCCATCCCCGCCAGGCAGAAGGGGCTCGGCGGGACCGTGCGGGCTAGAGGGCGCCCCCTGAACCTCCAGTAAGCAACACCTTGGCCCTCTGGACATCCCAAAGTGTGACAAGCTGACTGTGTCGGTTGCAAGTGAAGCCGCCTACCCAAGGACGTGGCGGGGTACAGCCCTCAGGCATCCCCGCCTCGCTCCTCCATTGCGCATTTGGGGCACTTCTCGGCTAAGCGGACTCCTGGCGCCCCAGCGCCTCTTGCCCCCCCCCCCCC